>NC_091432.1:93224072-93525216 GCF_964237555.1 Oryctolagus cuniculus
CATTATATTCTTAGAACTGTATCTATGAACTATATTGAATCTATTAAAAACTAAAAAAGAAAAAAGATTGAGTGAATAAAAATAGGTTAAAAAGTACAAGTTCCATATGATTCAATCCATGTGTATTTTGAAAACACAGAAAGCAACAATATATGTATTATGTGCATAAACCTACTTACTGAAAATAATATTAGGGGCTGGCGTTGTGGCACAGTGGGTTAAGCCACCACCTGAGATGCAAGCATCCCAGATGGACGCCAATTGGAGTCCTGGCTGCTCCACTTCCAACCCAGCTCCCTGCTAATGCATCTAGGAAAGCAGTAGAAGATGGCCTAAGTACTTGGAACCCTGCCATCCACCTGGAAGGCCCAAATGGAGTTTCAGGCTCCTGGATCCCGCCTGGACCAGCCCTGGCTGATAAGACCACTTGGGGAGTGAATCAGAGAATAGATCTTCCTTGTGTTCCTCCTCTCTCTCTGTAACTCTGTATTTCAAATAAACAAACAAATAAATATTTTTTAAAAAGAAAATAATATTAAAAAGTAAAACAAAGAGAAAGGAAAAATGTGTACTAATTTCAGGCTGGTGATTACCTCTGGGGTCAGAAAGAAGAAGCACCCTGGCCATGAGATTTCCAGTTATATTTCATATTATTAAATTTAAAAAGATTTGATACCTTTCTAAGATCTCGGTGATGAGTACATGAACTTGAGTCATATTTCCTCGTACTATGTACTTCCAGATATACTTCTCTGTGTCTTGAAACAGGTCATAACTCTAAAAGAAAAAGCTGATGTGAGGAGCGAGCCCAGCCCACATGGCTTTTGTGTCCTCAACAGTACAAGTCAAGGTCTCTGAGTCTGGACACACCAACGGGAGGGCGAGAAGTATCTTCCTGAACGCATTCCCCCAGCAGCCTCGGCCTCACAAGCAACAGAGATGGGAGTCCTTCTCAGCCCAGCGCCATCCGCCTCCGTCAGGAACAGCCGCAATCACACTGAAGCATTGGGTTTTCCCTAGGCCTTAATGTCAAGCGGTGTTGCCAGCTTTCCCCCTTGCTGTTAACTTGCTGGGTATTTTTAAGTGAACTCCAGGATAACCTATATTGGCCGCTAGTATGCTACCATGGTTTCACCTGGAGCTTGCCGTAATGAGTCAGTTTACATGAATCCATTCGTGCCGAGGTTCTGAAGACACTGGTATTCTTCCCTCAGAGCTGATCAGTTCCCCTGCAGCAGAAAACATCTTGTTTGTCTTTGTGTCTTCAGCACCTGGCACAGTGCCTGATGACGTCAATCAACACAGACACCTGTGTTCAAGATGTAGCGACAATTCAGAAGTGTGGACAATTGAACAGTATAAAGGAACAAAATCCAAGGAAAAAAGCCAAAGGAAAAACTGTTGATGAAAATTGTATCTTATAATGGAACACTTTTACTACAAATTAGGACAATTTTGGCACTATGCTCATTTCTCAATGTGGGTTAATTGTAAGATTTAAACATTATTTTATAATGCATAGTTTTGAAGTCCATTGACCTAAGCTTTCCCACTGAAGGCCTTCATGGCTTATTGCCTTTTTTCTTTAATTTGTTCCAACTTCTTTACCAAATTTCAAACTGACAAAAAAAGTAACCAAAAAAATGAGCACCTTGATAATCTTCACCCAGAAAAAAGCCTTTTATAGCTATTTTCCCCCATCCAGGACTCAATGAAGGGATCATGCATTGAGTTTGATTTTTCCTGTGTCTTTAGTCTCTTTTAATCAATAAGTAACCACACACACATGCACACACACTCGTGCACATTTTTTATTGCTATTCTTTATGGCACTAGCATGTTTAAAAAGCCCAGGTGATTTGCCTTATAAAATGTCTCCCAATTTGAGTTTGTCTGATGGCTTGTTTGCTTTTAGATGAAGGGTAAGCACGTTTCACAAAATGGTGCTTAGGTGATTTTGTGTGTGTCAAAAGATGTGTGTATCAGGTGGCACAGCATGTAAAGCTGCTATCTGAAATGTCAGCATCCCATACGGGCGCTGGTTTCTGCATTGGCTGCTCCAGTTCTAATCTAGCTCTCTGCTAATTGCCTGGGGAAAACAGTAAAAGAAGGCCAAAGTGCATGGGCCCCTGCTACCCGCATTAGAAGAAGCTTCTAGCTCCTGGATTTGACCTGACCCAGCTCCAGCCATTGCATTCATCTGGGGAGCAAACCAGCAGATGGAAGATCTCTCTCTGTGACTCTCCTTCTTTTTCTGTCTCTGACTTTCAAACAAACAAATAAATTTTTAAAAATGTGTATATCATCACTAAAAATATGATGTCTGGGGCTGGCACTATGGCAAGGAGGTTAACCCTTCGCCTGCAGTGCCAGCATCCCATATGGACCCCAGTTCTAGTCTCAGCTGCTCCACTTCTGATCCATCTCTCTGCTGTGGCCTGGGAAAGCAATGGAAGATGGCCCAAGTGCTTGGACCCCTGCACCCATGCAGGAGACCTGGAAAGAAGCTGCTGGCTCCTGACTTCAGATCAGTTCAGCTACGGCTGTTGTAGTCATCTGGGGTGTGAACCAGCAGATGGAAGACCTTTCTGTCTCTCCATCTCACTGTCTGTAACTCTACCTCTCAAATAAATAAATAAAACCTTTAAAAAATATAATGTCATTTTGTTCCCATATTAATTATACTAAATTTGATGACTCAGTTAAGGTAATCACCAGATCACTCCAGTAAAGGTACTGTTTTCTGTTTGTAATTTAATACTCTGTGAGCTGACATTTTCAGACTCTGAATGCCCTGTTAACCGAGTGAACATATGGCCATTGATGAATCTTGGCTAAATTGATCATTACATGTTACAAATAATGGTTCTCTAAATCTATCACACATTCTACATTTATTATCTGACATCCTTCTGTAAGTTTTCTCTCCACACACCTTTATTTATTTTTTTCAGTATATTTTAATCCATTACCACTATTATGATTTTGATGTACAAATTGCCCCACCTTTAGTCAATAGAGCTCCTCCAAACACTTCTGAATTGTTTTGATGCAATTCTGTAACAGCTGAGCACTTCTTTCTTTCCAACCCAACAATACAAGGGTACTTCAAAACACTCATAGAAAATAGAATTAAAAGATGTTTACTTTGGTCCAAAAAAGTTGAAATCTGTACATAGTTTTTTCATAATATCCATTTTCCTTGAACCTTTTGAAGACCCTCCATCTGCATGGATTTCAAAATGTTTTCACTTTAAGAAACTTATCTTGTAATTCCATTTTCTCACAAACTTTTTGGAGTACTCTCATAGATGTGTCAGGCTCACCACTGCAGGAAAGCAATGTGGCTCCCCTTCAACCAGTTCTTCATACTGCAGTCAGAGTGATCTTCACAAATGCTAAGCTGTTCACCTCCACCTCGTACCCCTTGCAAAGGGGTCCTTGTGCAGGGAGACATTCACACAGTTCACAGCACACTGAAAACCATTTGGTGACTGCCTCTTGGTTCCAGAATAAAGGCCAAAATCATTAGCATAACCAAAAAGACCCTCAGATGGCCTGACCTTTCCCTATACTCTTGTCTCATTTTGACCACTTTACCCAGCTCCCCGCAATTCATCAGCACGGACCTCAAACATGGCACGCTTTCTCCCATTACAGACTTTTGGGTGCTCTGCTCACCCTGTTGAAAACAGCCTCCTCCTCTTCCCAGTCACTTGGCATATCAGATACCCCAGATGCCCCAGCCCCCTACCATGCATGGCTGTAGTGCCCACTCCATGGGAGTTTTGACACTGTGTGCTCACAACTTCTTGCCCCTGGCATTTACCATGACCTTTTTATTCTTTCTGCCCCAAGGCTTCTCAGGGTTAGCAACAGCAGAAGCACACTTGATAACAGGCATGCGCAACCCAAATATGTGAAGTAGTTCTATCTCCCAAGAGCAACCCTTAGCCATGATAGGGGCGATGGCAAATGGTACGTCAAGACCTTCTCCCCCTGAGAGCCATCTTACCAATACTTCACATCATCTCTCACCCCTTCACTCCATCCCTGCCACACCAGG
This sequence comes from Oryctolagus cuniculus, assembly GCF_964237555.1. Taxonomy (NCBI): domain Eukaryota; kingdom Metazoa; phylum Chordata; class Mammalia; order Lagomorpha; family Leporidae; genus Oryctolagus; species Oryctolagus cuniculus. The sequence continues at coordinate 93,228,139 of NC_091432.1, forward strand.
GCACTCTCTGCACTACAAAGTGTCTTCTCCTGTCCAGTCTCAGCCTGTAACATTTTTATTGATGACTCGGGACCCAGTGTTAATGGCACTGCTTCACTGAAGCCTTTTCTGTTAACGCCAATCAAAAGTCACTATCATTTCTCCATGGGCCCTAAATAAGTGCTTTGTTTCTACTCAAATATTTTCCTATCCACTTTCTTCTACAACAAGACATCTTGATAGACTGGTAACTTTTTGAGTGAAAGGTCTTGTTTTGAGCTAAAACTTGTCCTCCCCAAAATTCATATATTGAAATCCTAGCCACCGGCACCTCAGAATGTGACAAATGAGAGATAAAGCCTTCTTGGGGTAACGAAGTTAAAAGGGGCTCTTTAGGATGGGCCCTAAATCAATATGACTTCATTTTCATAAGAAGAAATTTAGACACAGCATATGTAGAGAGAAGACAATGTGGAACAATGAGAAGGCAGCCACCAACAAGCCCAGGAAAGGCCTAGACCGGATCCTTCTCTCAGAGCTCCCAGGAGGAACCACACCTGCCAACATCTGACTTCTAGCTTCAGAACTTCAGAATTAGCTTCTTTTTTATGAAGACATTTTTCTTATTTTTGATAAAACACAGAAAAGACAGGTTTTCAGGTCTAACGTTCCGAGAGCTGACTAGAAAGTGGGTCCTGTCCCCTGGCTCGAGGCTCTGGGGTGCAGACGGTGAGAAGGTGGGTCTTGTCTCACAGCTGCACGAGGCAGGAGGTCTGTCCTCCGGCAGGGACAGGTCCCAGGGCCCCCACTGTTCTGGTCCAAGTGCCTCCAGAGATGGCCCCTCCTGGCTGTGCACCGAGCCCCCTGCAGGGCTGCTGGGCGAGGGGGCTTCCAGCCGCCCCCGAGTCTGCCCGAGGCGTCGAGTGTCTGTGCGGGGGGTGGGGGGGCGGCTAGGCCTCGGAGGAGGACCGTGGGGCTCCCCGGAGCAGATGGGCATGGTAGGTGGGGGAGCTGAGGAAGCGGGGGTAGGAGTCCCAGTGCATCAGCGTGTAGATCTGCAGCTGCGCGCCGTCGAACGTGTGTGCGGACGGCTCCTGCATCTTTCTGTTGATGCCTTCCCGCACCCGGGAATCCAGGCTGACCTTCTTCAGGGACAGGATGGACACGTAGTCCTCGTAGATGAGCCGCACCTTCTCGTCCACCACGTGCTGGTTGCCCACGGCCTTGAGCTCCTCGCAGGCCAGCCAGAAGAGCATGTTCTCCTCACTGTACTCCGTGCGCAGGAAGGCCCGGGACACGCTGCGGCCCGCAGGGATGTGCATCAGCTTGTCAAAGGACTGCGCCCAGCTCTCCACCTCCTCGGGCTCGGCGTGGCACACGTCTCGCAGCTGGGCAGGGGCTGGATTGAGGGGGCTATGGATTGAGACTTCCAGTCTGTGGTTCTTCCTTATGGCAGCCCCAGCCATCTAATACACCATATTTTTTCCTTCGTTGCTTATCAGCATCTACCACACAGCACTGCAGACATACCACACTCAATGTTTTTTTCATGTGAATTGAATTAATCACTGCATAGTATATGCCTTCCCAATTAGAATGTAAATGACTTTGGAGTCAAATTAAGTTTCAAATCTGCCACTAGCTGAGGGACATTAGGAACGAAAATCTTGAGTTGAAGATAGTGATAATAATCATCTAACTCATGGAAGTATTTTGGTAATTAAATTATGAGATACTATATGTAAGGTATTTAACATAATATTTATTTAAGATATTTAACATAGTACCACTCCATAAGTGCTAACTACTACTGCTGCCATCATTACTATTTTAAACAAGGGGTCTTTGTAAAGTTAATGAAAATGCATCTTATAAAAAACTATTCCAGCATTTCAAAAAATTTTGCACCAAAATAAATTTATCTTTTATTCTATTTTTTCACTCTCTTCTTGAAGTATCCTTGTGTATGTAATAAGAATATGGTGAGGGGCTGGCGCTGTGGCATAGCAGTTAAAGCCATCACTTGCAGTGCCAGCATCTCATATGGTTACCGGTTTGTATCCCAGCTGCTCCACTTCCTATCCAGTTCTCTGCAATGGCCTGAGAAAGCAGTAGAATATGGCCCAAGTCCTTGGGCCTCTGCACCTGATTGGGAGACCCGGAAGATGCTCCTGGCTCCTGCTTCTTATCAGCGCAGCTCCGGCCGTTGCGGTCAATTGCGGAATGAACCAGCAGATGGAAGACCTCTCTCTCTCTCTCTCTAACTCTATCACTCCTTCTCTCTCTGTGTAACTCGTTCAAATACATAAATAAATTTTAAAAAATAAGAATATGGTGAGAGGCCAGCACTGTGGCATAGTGGGTAAAGCCACCAACTGCAGTGTCAGCATCCCATATGGGCACTGGTTCAAGTCCCGGTTGCTCCACTTCTGATCCAGCTCTCTGCTATGGCCTGGGGAAACAGTGGAAGATAGCACAAGTGCTTGAGCCCCTGCACCCACATGGGAGACCCAGAAGAAATTCCTAGCTTCTGTCTTCAGATGGGACCAGCTCCAGCCATTGCAGCCATTTGAGGAGTGAACCAACCAATGGAAGATCTCTCTCTCTCTCTCTCTCTCTCTCTGCCTCTCTGTAACTCTGCCTTTCAAATAAATAAATATGGTGAAACAGATGGAGAAATATATAGTTCATTTTAGTGATCCATCGTAGCTAACTTATAATGTACTGTACATTTGCTTCAGCATCTTAATTATAAGTGAAATGAAAAACATAACATCCAAAGTTCCTCTATAGATGAATGTCCTTTCACTGTGTACTAAAATGTTTTCTGGGAAGAGTCTCAGTGTTTGATTCTCACAACCGAGATTCATTACTAAGAGATAAGTAACTGGTTAGACAAGCCAAACTGCCCGGGCAGTTCCCCAGACTGACAGGCTATTGAGTTTCAGCTTCAGGAGGAGGTCCGTCTGGCTGTAGGGTTTCTGAATAACTAAAACCATTCTAGGTGATATTCTTAACTGGACAGGGCTCACTTGGGACAAATAGATGTAAGCACCCAAATGATTTTGTTACAGTCATCCCAAAAAATGTGATTCTCATACCTGGGTCACTTTACTGATTGGACACAAAATGTTATGGACAACAGTGAGGATATGTGTTAAGGTAAATCGAAAATATCTAAAATAAGATATTGTGGCATGTAGTTAATATATATATATAAATATATTTTTTAATTATTTATTTGAGAGGTAGTTACAGGCAGAGAGAAGAAGAGACAGAGAGAAAGGTCTTCCACCCTCTGGTTCACTCCCCAAATGACCACAATGGCTGGAGTTGGGCCAATCCAAAGCGAGGAGCCAGGAGCTTTTTCTGGGTCTCCCACATGAATGCAAGGCCCCAAGCACTTGGGCCATCTTCCACTGCTTTCCCAGACCATAGCAGAGAGCTGGATTGGAAGAAGAGCAGCTGGGACATGAACCAGCGCCCATATGGGATGCTGGCACTGCAGGCGGAGGCCACAGCTCCAACGCCACATGTTGCTTATATTAAACACACATACATACACATTCAATTAGAATCCCTGTCCTCTGGAATTTCAATGCAAATGTAGACTATTGGAGATAACAGGTGAAATCAGTAAACCTTAGGTAGGGAGGAGAAGGATGAGGAAAGGCAACTACTAGGCAAAGTAGTGTAGTGGAGACTCACTGGCTTCAGCCATCTCTCCTAGAACAAGCCAGGACTGATTTCACGTTTAAGAAACACAATCTGACCCTACCATCTTGGTTTGAGACAGCAGACACTGGCAATGGCGATCACCTCTTCTCGTTCATCCTGTAAGGGTAGGTGAGGAAGTATCTGCATCCCTATGGCCATGTTTCCTCCTAATCAGTCAATAAAACATTCCCATCAGGAGTCTATCAATTGGAATGCTGCTCTCACAACATTCCCGGAGGGTTTGCTCCACTTGAAATGCTGCAAAACAAAAATTACTCTTGCTCTTAGAAATAAGACAACTTCCCATCTTCAGCTGCTCTTCCAGTCCATACAGGCACAGAATCTGCCGAAATCCCCAAGACCTATACTTGAATGCCCTTTACTACCCTTGCTGGATCCTATCTCCAAATTACCCCCAAGATTTCCATCCTCAACTAAGATGACTCCCTAACTGCCCCCTGAAATCCCTGAAATATTGACTCCAGATGAGATGCCATCACCTCTTCCTCCATGTTTCTAATCACGCTCCCCCTCTGAAATCTGGAAGATTACTTAGAAGGCTGAGTTAGATCCTCAGGGATAAACCATTGCAAATCATACTCATTATTATGTTATTATAAACTATATGTTAGAAGTGATTTTACCTATGCCCTGGTGAATGTACTACTTCCTTTTTGTCAGATTCAGAGAACAGGCCTCTGTGACTGAGAATAAATGAAATACGGCTGATGCTGTAACAACAAATGCAGCTTGGCTTCTGCGTTGATATGCTTCTTGACGAAGTGTGCTCACTTGCTCTGATAATTCTGCACCCTATCACCGATTGCTGAGCAAACGCTGTCTTACAAACACCAGGTGGGTCATGGGCTCACTGATAACATCGGAGTATAAACCACTCATAACCCTTCCCATTGAACTTCAGCCAACCACCACACCCACTGCTGCTGATGATGAGAGAAAAACATCTTCCTAGAGAAGCAGAAACCATTTATGGGAATGTTTGAATTGCTGGCCAGTAAACACAGACACTTGAGAAAAGTCAGCCATAAACTGAAAAGCCTGAGTATGAGGGAGTGGGCGGGAAAGAGAACAAGCAGCAGAAGGTTTTCCTGACCTAAGGGTAGGCAGTTTGTACATATTGTGTCTATTTTCATAAATATTTCTACAAGCCACTGGGGCAATGGTTCCCTTTCTGAAAATAAACACTGACTTGTAGATATATAATGCCTCCATTTATAACAGCTATATTTGTACATTAATTTGTGGTCTTTGGCCACCATTTAAAAAATTGTTTACTAAATTAAAAATTGTTCATCTGCTGTAGCAGATAGTTTTGGTCTTCACATTTCATCCTCACAGTCCATCTCTTATTCCTGCTGCAGTTGGGATAGACCTGTCTATGCAAGCAGCCAACATGCCATCTTAATTGTATGCAATTTCTTTGTGCTTTTCTACATCAAGTCCCGGTCAAGAGCTAGCTCATTCATGCAAAAGCACCACCCAGGAGCAGGGTGGAGGTAAAGGCACAGAAGCATACCCCATCAGTGTTGGACTGCAGCTGCTGGCTAAGTGCCCCAACCTCCAGTCCTTCAGATGGGGGGGGGGGGGGTGTTGGGGACAGTTCTGGGAAACCTCCTGCATGCTTCTCAGAGGTCCTTGCACATTTTGCAACCACAGCTGCAACTTCAGTGCTCATCATAATAGTGGCTTCTTTTTCTCTAGCTCATTCTCCATGTTCCTTCCCGGCTGGTTCCTGGATTCCCCTCCCTACTAAACTACCTGCTCCCAACTTCCCATCTCAGATTCTGCTTTCAGGAGAACAAAACAGAGATTAAAAAAATACCTTAAAATATGCAGAATCTATACGGAAGACATTTGGATAGCGAAAAAAACAACTTGGGAAAAATGTCACCTAATCATTAAACAGCATTCATTTATCACTTTCCAAGTGCTACAGATTGTTCTAGGTTCTGGAGGCACTACTCCAGAAGCCACATGTTAAAAGTAAGTGTTTACTGAGCTAACAGAATTGTGCCTAACACATTTCAAGTGTTATATGTATGTTAAATAAATAGAAAATAGATAAATGTATTAAATCAGGTGATTATCAATTGATTTAAGCCATCTCTCAGCTTTTCAATAAAACCTGAGAGCTTTTCAATTAATCATTTTATTTTTGATAACTACAGTGAATGGAGTTGTAAGAAATAATAGCAGAGAGATCTTATATATCATTTATAAAAGTAGATTAATTTTTAATTAACTACCAATCAAGATAATTCAAATCAAATTATCTGGATCTTTATTTTTAATTTTACCTGCAACATAGGGTTAAGTGATTTTTTCCTAATTGAGGTAAAATTCAAACAACAAAAAATTAACCATTAAAAAGTGTACTGTGGCATTGAGGATATTCACAATATTGTGCAATTATCATCCATATCAAGTTTGAAGACATTTTATCAACCCAAAGAAAAAGAAAAAAAAAAGAAAAACCCCATACCCAATAAGCAGGCACATTCATCTCCTTCTTAAATCCCTGTTTTCTTCCCTTATAGATTTACCTAGTTTGAATACGTCCTATAAATAGAATAGTAAAAAATGTGACCTTTTGTGTCTAGCTTCTTTCACTTAGCATGTTTTCAAGGTGTATCAACATTATAACATGTATAAATACTTCATTCCTTTTTGTTGCTGCATAATATTCCATTGTGTATATTATACCACATTAGGTTATGCATTCATCCACTAATGTACATTTTGGTGGTTCCCATCTTTTGACTATTACGAATAGTACTATGATGAAGATTCTTGTACAAGTATTTGCTGAGTGCCTATTTTCAGTTCCTTTAGAGATATGCCTAGGAGTGGAATTGATGATTTACATGGCAATTCTTTTTAACTTTTTGAGGAACCAGTAAATTGCTTTCCACAGTGGCTACATCATTTTAAATTCCTACCTGTGTATAAGTTTTCACATTTTTGCATATTTTCCCACACTTATTAATTTCCTTTTTAAAATTATTTATTATGGCCATCCTATGGGTCTGAAGTGATATTTCATTGCAGTTTTGATTTGAGTTTCTCTGATGACTAGTCATAGTGAGTGTTTTCTCATATATTTGTTGGCCATTTATACATCTTTAGAAAAATGTCTGTACAACTCTTTTGCCCAATTTTTAATTGGGTTGTTGGCATTTTTATTATTAAGTTATAAATGCTCTTTATATATGCTGAATACTAAACTACTATCAGATAAATGACTTGCAAATATTTTCTTATATTCTATTTGCTATCTTTAATTCTGATAATTTTCTTTGATCCACAAAATTTTGCAATTGCATTATGTCCAATTTAACTGATATTTCTTCTGTTGTTCACACTTACAATGTCATATCCAGGAATCCATTAACAAATTCACAGTCATGAAGACTCATCCCTATGGTTTTTCTCTCATGACTTTGTAGTACTATCTCTTAAATGTAGGCAGTTGGCCCATTTTGAGTTAACTTTTGTATATGATCTGAGGTAGGGATACAAGTTCATTCTTCAGCATGTGTCTATCCTGTGTCCCCAGTACTACATGATGAAGAGACTATTCATTCTCCACAGAATGACCTTGGCACTCTTGTCAAAAATCAATTAACCACTTATATGAGGGTTTATTTCTGGGCTCTCTATTCTGTTGTGTTCATCTTTGAATCTGTTCACTTGTATATACCATACTGTTTTGATTACTGTGTTTTTTCAGCAAGTTTTAAAATCAAGAAAATGTGAGTCTTCCCAACATTGTTCTTTCTCAAAATTGTGTTGGCTATTCAGAGTCCCTTCTAACTACATACGAACTTAATGATTGGCTTAGTCCATTTCTGGGGAGGAGGGGAAGGAGAGTCGCTGGAAATTAATGGAGATTACTCTGAATCAATTGCGCTCTTAGGATAGATAATATTGCCATCTTAGCAAAATTAAGTATTCCCAACCATTTTTGCTGGAAATCTTTCCACTTATTGAGGTATTCTTTAATTTCTTCCAATAATGTTTTATCATTTTCAGTGTACAGAAATTTCTCGTCTTGTACATTTGTCATATTTTTCTTTTTTTACTTTTTTCACAGTATGCATTTAATGTCATATGTTTAAGATACGGCAGTTGATACAGCTACCAGAAGATTCTCCCTGATAAGTCTTCCAAGTCAAATGAGAGTGCAGAGACTGGGTGACAAGACTTTGACTTATTCAGCATTCTCAATAGCAAACACTGTGGTGAGAGAACAGAGGGAGTTGCCATCTGAGAGTAACAGGACATGGACACCCAGGAGAGGAGGGTCTTTGGCACCATAGCTGTGAATCTTCAACACTGTCCATAGAAGATCTGACCCTCAAGAGAGTGGGTTGTCACCTTCCATGCTATCTAACCAATCATGATAGTCCTCATCCTCAGCATTTATTTCTGGCTCCCAGGGATCAGCTGGAGGTTACCAGGGGTCACCCTCCAATTCCTAGTCAGCCTCAGGTGCCAAGCCCACCACCTCCTCTAAACAGGATCCAGGCCTTGGCTGTCAGTTACTGATCTGACACCTAAGGGACATGCTTCTGCTCTTGGTCCAGCTCCTTGTGCACACACTTCCTTCTTCTTGGTTGTCTTCTCTTTGGAGCCCTTGTCACCCTTTACTGTTTCTGCAGTGGCAGGACTATTAGGTGACAATTCTTCACCCATGGGTCATGGTAGTATTACATATTCCCTCTCAGTGGTATTCCAGTCACACTGGATTCCTTTTTCCAATGGACCTGATTGGGCCAGCCAGGTAGGAAATTGACAGTTATTCTCTAGGGGGCAGAGGATAAATTCACATCTGCAGTGGCCCCTGGCACCACAGCATTAGCCACTGGTGCTCAGGCGTTGGCCCCAGGCTCCTCAACATTGGCATATGGCTCCCAAGGTTCATCTTCCTGTTCCCAGGATTCATCCTATATCTAACACAGTTCATCCTCATAATCCCACTGAGGTGGGGAAAGTACATTTGATTTTTATCCCTGGTCATTACATAAGGTGATAACAGTTCTTCAAATGGTGAAGATGCAAACACACAAACACCTGGGCATAACTGAAGACTGGAGTGGGCCAGAGGAGAAATGTAGTGGGGTACACGAAATAAAGAGAGAGTACTTTCAGCACCTTCTTGTTCTCCCTGTAGAAAGAAAGAAGGGGGGCAGTCTTTCATGAGGTCAGAACTGTGGCTACATGGCATCTACATCTGCAATTCCCAGGTAAAGGAAAATATATCCTGGGAAGATGGCAGCTTGATTGACAAGTGAGTGGGTGGAATTACATGGGGCGAGCACTTGTGGCTTGTGACTTCCAGCTTGAGGCCCTAATCTAGCAACCTCCCTTATCCCATATCACCACAAAATATCCTCCCCAACCCAGTCACCATAATCCCCAACCCAGAGTAGAGTCTTGGGCACCCAAACCTCCTGCAAAAGCTCCCTGTTGTCCACCTTGGCATCTGCCATGAGCTTACAGTCATGTCGACCACTGCACACACTGCAGATTTTTGGATGAGGCTCCAACAAGCCCGTACCACACTGGACTCCTACATCTGCCTTGGTTTCCATAGGGGCCAATTGGAAGAGATCAAAAAATGCTCTCCTGACATGGGAGGTGTAGAAAAGAACCTTCTCTCCGGGGGCAATTAAGCTCAGTCCAGCATCATCAACTCCTGCTCCTCCACCTCCTCTTTGATCGGCTCCTCCTCTTCCATTTTTACCCTGGATGAATAACTCAGAGGACTTAATTCCTGAGCAGGAAAAATGACTCTTCTTTCGAAAAGGTCATGTTCATGTGCACCCCTTATTATACAACAGGGATCACCCTCTTCCTCCCCTTCCTTCTCTTCTCCAAATGACCAGTCCATAGTGCCCCTCCTCCCACGCCTCCTCCTAAGACTTTGAATCAAGATGTCTACAAATGTATTCCTTCTTCAAGTCACACTGGACAAGTAGCTTCACTTTGGTTTTGGTAAGCACTTCCTTAAAGAGCTGGAAAACTGCATTTCCAGTATGTCTGGCTGGTGCTAGGACCTTTCCCAAAAAGCCAGTCTAGGTTTCTGAGGTACGAATTCCAAATCCTCCACCTGCTCTTGGAGGGACCCCTCCTCTAGATATACACACAATTCTGATGATGCTTCTTCACAAGGCTCTTCACCCTCATATGCTTCTGCCTCTGTATCAGCCTTCTCCATGTTCAACTCCCCCTCCTCAAATACATCTGGTTCCGCAGGTGGCTGCTCCTTTGCACATGGCCTCACCTCCACATTGGCCTCCTCCTTTGCAGATAGCTAGATAGCACATGGCACTGCCACTTCAGCCTCCTCACAAGATCCCACAAGAATTACATCAATTCCTGTTGAAGATACTGCCCTCAATGACATGCTAGGACCCACCTCTTAAGGGCTCTGCACCATCTCTCAATACCACACTGGTGATGATCAGTACATGATCCCTGGGGGACAAATCACATCCTATCAACCATAGAAGAAAGGCTCTTCATTCTCTGTATGGTTGCACAGAGCACTGCCTCTGTCATGAGTCCATAATTCTCCATATTTTTCCAACTTCCACTACTTTCTAAAAATAAAATAAATACCAAAGTGATGAGGGCTAAATCCAAATATAAAGACATCAGTTTGACAAATAGGCTAATTCATATACTGCATATCTACTTTTTCCCTCCATTCCAGTCAGTTAAAAATTCCAAGCATCTTAGACTCACATACCTGGATCCAAAAAATAGCATATTTTCAATCTTTCTCCAAACAGCTGAAATATTTCCAAAATATACAAACAAACAACAGTTAGAAAAGCATATGAGCCAAAAAAATGCTATCTTGGGAAAATTATGGAATATCTACAAATATTTTTTAGGTTTTGTTTTTGTTTTTGGGTCATGTATTAATGCCAGATTGCCTTTCTACATCTGAGCAACGTGTTGCGGGTAAGAGTAATACAGAGGTACCAATGTTCCCTAGCATGCAGGTGCTGCCGATGGGGGGGGGGGGGGGGGGCTACTCAATGTACTTCATAATAAAATATGAGATATGAGTAAAATGTGTTAATTTTTAAAAAGACTTATTTTTTCTTTTTTAATGAGGAAAGAAAAAGTAATTAGTGCCTCTTCAAGACAAGAGTCAAGGAGGTAATAAAATGCTTCAATTTCTTAGCTTGTTGGGGCTTTCCATCTAGAGATGAGAACATGTTATCTAAATTAAGAAATTGAAGTTATTCATATTTTGGAGAATGGAACCAAGAGCTCCATCAAACTATGTTTTATAATTCAATCTTTGTGTTCCTATATCTTAAAATTTCACTTTTGAATCTCATAGTTTGAATTGACATAAAAACACTATTCATGCTTTGGTTTGATTTGTGTGTTTAAAGATTTCCCCAAAGCTCGCACTCAGAACAATTATGTTAATGAAATAATGTTCTCCCCATGGGAACATACACAGAATTAAGATAATATCATCCAGAAAAACTGAGCCAAAGAGAGGCAAAAAATGGTTAACTGAAATTGCAGATTATTTGGGCATTTTTTCTCTGGCTGAGATTTGTAATTTGCTCATCTTCTCTATAGTCTCTGTCTTCTATATTCTTTCATAGGCCTTAGTAGTTTGGGATGTTCATGTGATTTGACACTAACAGCCCCATACTTTAAAATTAAACTTTAAAATTTCTTTTCCATAAAACTGTTCTACCTGGGATCACTGAAGACCAGGTAATTATCAATTTAAGGGATTTCAATCACATTCACATCAAAGATATTGACCAGTCAAATGCTTTTCTCTTAACTTCTATAGTAATGTTCTTCTTTTTTTAAAGTTTTTATTTATTTATTTGAGTGGTAGAGTTACAGAGAGAAATATCTCTATCCACTAGTTCACTCCCCAGATGGCCACAAAGGCCAGAGCTGGACTGATCCAAAGCCAGGAACTTCTTCCTTCACAAGTTGTCATCAGAGAGCTGGATTGGAAGAGGAGCAGCCAGCACATGAACAAGTACCCATTTGGGATGCCGGCACTGCAGGCAAAGGCTGAGCCTTCTACACCATGGCTCTGGCCTGTATAGTAATGTTATTTGTGAGCTCACCTACTTCCACTCTGTCTCCTTCCAGTCATCTTTTTTTTAAAAAAAAAAAATTATTTATTTACTTGTGAGGCTGAGTTACAGACAGAGAGGGAGAGCTAGAGAGGAGAGAGATCTTCCATCCACTGGTCCACTCCCCAAAATGTTGCAATGGCCAGAGCTGGGCTGATCTGAAGCCAGGAGCCAGAAGCGTCCTCTAAGTCTCCCACGCAAGTGCAGGGGCCCAAGGACTTGGACCATCTTCTACTGCCTTCCCAGGCTAGCAGCAGGGAGCTGGTTTGGAAGTGGAGCAGCCAGATTCAAACCAGCGCCCATATGAGATGCCAGCGCCACAGGCTGATGCTTAACCTACTATGCCACAGCACCTGCCTCCTTCTAGTATCTTGAGGGATTCCTCCTCCACTAGCTGTCCCTTATGTGCTTTGCACATTCCAAACTACATTAATAAAATATCAAATTGAGAAGTGGGGAATGCTAGAAGGATCTATACAAAAGCATTATAATAATGCTTACATCTAAATGTATATAGAGGGGCCGGCGCTGCGGCACAGTGGGTTAACGCCCTGGCCTGAAGCGCTGCCATCCCCATATGGGCACCAGTTCAAGTCCCAGCTGCTCCTCTTCCAATCCAGCTCTCTGCTGGATCGTTTAAATCAACATGAAAGTTTTGAAAAATATTTCCCTATAGGGCTGGAGCTGTGGTTCACTTGGTTAATCTTCCGCCTGTGGTGCCAGCATCCCATATGGGTGCTGGGTTCTAGTCCCGGTTGCTCCTCTTCCAGTCCAGCTCTCTGCTGAGACTCGGGAAGGCAGTGGAGGATGGCCCAAGTGCTTGGGCCCTGCACCCGCATGGGAGACCAGGAGGAAGCACCTGGCTCCTGGCTCGGATAGGCGCAGCATGCCGGTTGCAGTGGCCATTTGGGGGGGGGGGGGGTGAACCAACAGAAGGAAGACCTTTCTCTCTGTCTCTCTCTCTCACTATCTGTCAAATAAAAAAAATCCCTATAAATGAAATTTCAACATTACTAATGATATAAACACAGCTGAAAAATGGGGAAACATTAATTTTTAAGTAGGAGAAATTCAAACTATTTGACATCACTTAAGTGATTACAAAATCTACTCCTACCTACCTCTTCAATTTATTTCTGCCACTTCCCCAACCTAATCTATCATACAATATCACTTTCCAGTCTCTCAGTGTCTGTTCTCTTGCACTTCTGATCCTTAACAACCGACCTGAATCAACCTAAATATCTAAAATTACTAGGTGCTCTCCCATGCTTCTGGGAATGTCACACCAGATGTGTGACAGAGGGCAATCACTCTTACAGACTCAGTTAAGAGGTCACTCACTCATTCACAGCCCTGGTCCTCCAAGAGCAAATACTGTTCAGGCAGGGGAAAAATCTAACCAAGCAGCGGAGGAAGGGTATCTAGATCTTGGAGACATGATTTTGACCAAGCTACAACTAAAGGGAACAACTTAAAAAACAGTGAGAAAAGCAATGGATGAAAGGTACTGGAGTTTAGGAAATAGATCTGCAAGCTTTTGTCTGATGGATTACGGGCACATAATGAAAGTTCCACAGGAGTATGAAAGGTGCAGTGAGGTTCAGAGCTTTAAATTCAGAAGGAAAATGATGGAAGAACATAATCTCAGTTTTGCCCCCACCCCTGTACACTTGAGTTTAATTTCTCCTCCTTGATATGTCTTCTTAAATATTTTTTATTTATTTTCATTTATTTGAAAGGCAGCGAGACACAAAGAGGAGACAGAGAAAGACAGAGATCTTCCATCCTCTGATTCACACCCCCCAGATGCCCACAACAGAAGGAGTTGGGCCACTCTGAAGCCAGGAACTGAGAACTCAATTTGGAACTCCCACATGGGTGGCAGAGACCCAAGTACCTGCTGCCACCCAGAGTAGACATTAGTAGGGAGCTGGAATTAAGAGTAAGGACTGGATTCAAACTCAGGCACCATGATATGGTGCAGCATTTGAACCACTTTACCAAATCCCCACCCCTCTTCCTTGATATTCATATCTTCTGCAGAAGCTTTCTTATATTAACTGTTTTCAAAATATTGAACACATTGTCCTGTGGTTTTGTATTTACATAATACTGCTCTCCATCTCACTGTACGCTAGGTCTCTGAGATGAAGAACAGCCTTTTGTTCATTTTTGTGTCAGAGGCTCCAAAGCTGGCTCGGGAGGGGTAGAACTGATGAGGGAAAGAGGGAGGGGTGAAGATAAAGGCAGCAGCAGGGGGTGTGCACAAGAAGAGCATGCTGGCACTAACTGTTGCAGCTTTTGTTTGGCTGCTTGGGGACCATGTCTACCATGTTGAGTAGATTGAAGTCTGAATATTTTAATATTTCTCAGTGCTTTGACATATCTGAAGATGTATCTGGTTTTCTGGCAAGCTCCAAACCTAAACTTTCTGGCATTGTGATTTACACTTATTTCATGCCTCCTGTGAGTTTTATTTTTGTTTTGTTTCATTTTATGCATGGAATACTTTTCTCCCGTTGTTATCAAAAGATAACTAGAAATGTCTTTTGAAAACCAAGGGATTTTGAAGGGTCCACAGAGTTAGTGACAAAATATGAGCTCTACCTGCTAATAATTTTGTTAAGGAAAAACCTTCACAACAAAAGGTTTGTGGCTGAGCCTGTAACAAAAGGATTATCTTATCAAAATTTTACACTCATTATTATTTTTACTATGAAGAATAAGGAAGGTAACTGCCAGACCTGACTATCAGGAAGATCACCTCCAGGACAGTCCATACTGAGTGGCCTCTGTATGGAAAGGATAACTGAAAGGGGGACATGTGGCCTTTACAATCACTGACCCACTGGGCCCTGACAGTCTGAATAGGTTGACCCACAACAAAACGCAGAACTTACATTTCAGGTCAAACTATTGCCTGAAGCATGTGAACCAGATGTCTCTTAACTCCTCACATGCAATTCTGCAAATAAAATGTAATGGCCAGGGAGAAAATGAAAATGAATTGACATCCCGGATACAAAGACTACAAGAGAAATCCTCCTGAAACTAATAATTCTTGCCACTTGCCAGGCTGGATGAGAGCCCCACTTCCTTGGCTTTGAAGCCAACACTCAAATATTGGGCTTGTATCCACTGTAGCAAATAGAAGCTGAGCATGTAAAGAATTGCCAGCTTCCAAACTCCCTCATTTGAGCCAACTGCTGAAGGCGTGTAAATAGGCTAAGAGGACAGGCTCCTCAAAAAACAACAAAGAGAAAATTGAAAAAAAGATGAATGACCTTTAATGAACAGTTGGCAAATGTAGGTGGGAAAATGAATTGAAAAAAAATCACATGATAAGCATGAGCTGATCTCGTTAAATTGTAGACTTTAAGAAAAGGATTTCAAGCACACAATAAGAATTACAATATTCTTGAAACAAGGCTCATTGTCTAAATTTTTAGTAGATTCTATCACATATAATCTACTTATGGGTTTATAAGAATTGAATTTAAAACATTTAAATTCTCAGCTAGCTTCTCATTTCTTTATCTAGATTTCTGTTTCCTTCACCCATTCCAATCTGATTATATGTCAAGCTTCTTTGAAGTCATCAGTAAACATCTAAAGTAGTACACATCCTGTTCCATATAGGTTATCACATCTGATACCTAGCAGCAGGAAATATATTTCCAAGGGCACAAGTTAGGCAATTAGCAGCCTTTTATTTTTAAGGTCTTCCATATCTATTTTACAGCAAATGTCAGGTTTGGATGATTCGGAGTGTTTGAGGTTATGTGCTGCCAGCAATTTTACTACATATAAAAATAAATTACATTGTCATTCATCTTCTATTCTCAATTTGTGATTTTTATTCAAAGACATTTGTATGAGACTCACACAGGAATTCAGTGACACTGGATCCACATCTTTTTCTGAGCTGTCAATTTCTCCCTATTTGTTGATTTTCTCTAAACATAGTGTGTTCATGAATCTGACATGTTAAAACATCTTCAACATACACACACATCCCTCTCCTTGCACCCTGTTCTCAAATCTGCCCACCTCTATGGCCCTGCTCAGTTCAGTTTCTATTCTTAGTATATTTGCCTAAATACAATGACTTGTATAATTATCCTCCCATTTGTTCTCAGGGGTGGGGAACTTTTTATCTGCCAAGGCCATTTGGATATTTATAACATCATTCATGGGTCATACAAAATCATCTCCTTAAAACTTAGCCTGTGGGCTGGCATTGTGGCATAACATGTTAAGTCACTGCTTGCAATACCATCATCCCTTATGGATGCCAATTCATGTTCTGGTGTTCCACTTCTGATCCAGCTTCCTGCTAATGTGCCTGGGAAGGCAGCTGAAGATGTAAAACAAAATAATTTGAGCAAGTCACCAACACATCTACTGCAGTCCATCCCTTGCATTCCAGAGATCAATCTGTTTTTCACATTAAGCATATTAAACCTAGGTACAACTTTCTAGGATTATGATTGGTCCACAAATTCTGAGGAAACTTCTAAGAAAAAGTTTAGTGGCATGAGCTACAGCCTGGGCTGCTGCAGTTGGTCTCAAGACCATAAATGACACTTAACGCCTTCCTCTTCCCATTCTAGATTTCTCTCCACTTTGTCCAGCACATCTCCTGAACTTGGGGACTTTATGTGGATTAACCAATGATGTAATCTCTGTGAGGTCTCAGCCCTTGTTACCATGTACTTACCTCTCTGGGGCTGTAGTACTCGCCCATTAACAGATACCACCAAGTAAGGGAGTATCTTCACACCTCACGGGTGACTTGAGTGGCAAATACATTCCTTCCTATTGTTTACCAGCAATATCTCCTTCATTTTCACTATAATCAAAGTCGATTAGTCCTACCAGTATGGTGTTTCCTTTTTCAACTTGCTGCCCTACTGGCACAATGACTAGCCAGAAACTATAGCTTTACATTACTGAGTCTCTTTAAAAGCTCAATGCTATTCTTTGAACCTGATTTGGCTTCTCCACTCATGTAGACTGAAATCCCAAAGTCATTCTAATATTGGATGGTTGATGGATGAAGGTGGAAGCTTGAATAAATGATGATGATCAAAGGTAGGGCTTTTAGGAAGTGATTGAATTAGATTGGTTTATTTGAGTGGAATCCCATGATTTTGAATAATGGCAGTATTATAGGAAGAAATCACATACACATAGATGACTAAGCAGTATGCTCCCTTTTTCTCTGCTTCCTAACTTGCCCTGTGGTTTTCCTTGTGCCTACATTCTGCCATCCTCCACCCTTATCAAATGACAGATCCATGGGGCCTCTGGATCTTGGACAGTGAAGCTCCAAAATTATGTACCAAAATAAGCTTTCTTCCTACATGAATATTTTCTCTTAAATATTTAATTATACTAACAAATATCTGACTAACACAAAGGATCTTAAAAAATTTCATGGAGATAGAAAAGATGAACAAAACAAAAAGCTGGGATTCTGAGAACATAAACAAAATATGTAAACCTCTAGCCAGACTAACAAATAAAAAAAGAGAAAAAACTCAAATAAATAAAATTAGAGATAAAAAAAGAGACATTACAGCAGATACAATTGAAATACAGAGAATCATAAGAAACTACTATGAAGAACTATATGCTAATAAACTGAAAAACCTCAAAGAAATAAATGTAATGGATTTGAATAAGCTACTGAAATTATATCATGAAGATACAGACAACCAAAACAGAACATAACAATAAGTGAGATTAAAGCAGTCACCAAAAGTCTTTCATCAAGGAAAAGTCCTGGACCTGATGACTTTACTACTGAATTCTATAAAACATTCAAAGAGGAAGTAACTCTAATACTCTTTTTTTTTAACTTTTATTTAATGAATATAAATTTCCAAAGTACAGAATATGGATTACAATGGCTTCCCCCCCCCATAACGTCCCTCCCACCCGCAACCCTCCCCTTTCCCACTCCCTCTCCCCTTCCATTCATATCCAGATTCAGATTCATTTTCTATTCTCTTTATATACAGAAGATCAGTTTAGCATACATTAAGTAAAGATTTCAACAGTTTGCTCCCACACAGAAACATAAAGTGAAAAATACTGTTTGAGTACTAGTTATAGCATTAAATCTCAATGTACAGCACACTAAGGACAAAGATCCTACATGAGGAGTAAGTGCACAGTGACTCCTGTTGTTGACTTAACAAATTGACACTCTTGTTTATGGCATCAGTAATCACCCTAGGCTCTTGTCATGAGCTGCCAAGGCTATGGAAGCCCCCTGAGTTCACTGACTCTGATCATCTTTAGACAAGGCCATGGTCAAAGTGGAAGTTCTCTCCTCCCTTCAGAGAAAGGTACCTCCTTCTTTGATGACCTGTTCTTTCCACTGGGATCTCACTTGCGGAGATCTTTCATTTAGGTTTTTTTTTTCCCCCAGAGTGTCTTGGCTTTCCATGCCTGAAATACTCTCATGGGCATTTCAGCCGAATCCGCATGCCTTAAGGGCTGATTATGAGGCCAGAGTGCTGTTAGGACATCTGCCATTCTATGGGTCTGCTGTGTATCTCACTTCCCATGTTGGATCGTTCTCTCCCTTTTTGATTCTATCAGCTAGTATTTGCAGACCCTATTCTTGTTTATGTGATCCCTTTGGTTCTTAGTCCTATCATTACGATCAATTGTGAACAGAAATTGATCACTGGGACTAGTGAGATGGCATTGGTACATGCCACCTCGATGGGATTGAATTGGAATCCCCTGGTATGTTTTTAACTCTACCGTTTGAGGTAAGTCAGCTTGAGCAGTAACTCTAATATTCTTCAAATTTTTCCAAAATATTGGACGGGATGGAACTCTGCCAAACTCTTTTTAGAAAGAACTCTTTTTCATTACGTTGATGCCAAAACCAAACAGAAATGACCTATATCTTTAATGAACATCTAAAGATTCTCAACACAATACTAGTAAATCAAATCCAAAACCACAACAAAAAGATCATATATCACAATCAAATGGGATTTATCTCAGAAATGTAGGGGTGATTCAACATTTGCAAATCAATAAACATCATAAATTACATCTTTAGAATGAAGAGCAAAAACCATGTGTTCATCTCAATAGACACAGAGAAAGCATTTGAGAAGATTAAATACCTCTCCAAGGTAAAAACTCTCCACAAGTTAGGTGCAGAAAGAACATTTCTCAAAATTATAAAGGCTATATGTAACAAACCAGCAGCCAGTATCATACTGAATGGAGAAAAGCTGAAAGCATTTCCCCTCAGATCTAGACTAAGACAAGGATGTCCACCTTCAACACTTATTCAATATAGTACTGGAATATAATACTGGAGCAATTAAAGAGGACAAAGAAATAGAAGACTTCATATTGGAAAAGAGGAAGTCAATTTATCCATGTTTACAGCTGACATGATGTTGTACATGGAAAAACCTAAACATTCCACCAAAAAGTTGCTAGAATTGATAAACCAATTCAGTAAAGTTGGAGGTTACAAAATAAGCATACAAAAATACAATAGTTTTCTTATATGTTAATGACAAACTCACAGAAAGAGAAACCAAGAAAGAAATGGCATTCACAATTGCCACAAAAAAATCAAATATTTAGGGATAAATTTATCCAACCAAGTGAAAGAGCTCTACAATGAAAATGATCAAACACTAATGAAAGAAATCATCAAGGAGACACACACAAAAAATAATGGAGAGGTATGCCTTGCTCATGGATCAGGAGAATCAATATCATTAAAATGTCTATAGTACCTAAAACAATCTACAGATTCTATGCAATCCCTATTAAAATACCAATGTCAGTCTTTACATAATTAGAAGAAGCAATCCTAAAATTCATATATAATCACAAAAGACCCCAAACAGCCAATGTGATCCTGAAAAAGAAAAATAAAGCTAAATGCATCACAATACTTGACTTCAAAGCATACTACAAAGCTACAGTAATTAAAACACGACGGTACTGGCATAAAAACAGACACATAGATCAATGGAGCAGAATACAGAGCCCAGAAATTTATTCACAAGCATACAGCCAAATAATTTCTGACAAAAGTGCTCAGATCATGTAGTGGAAAAAGGGTAATCTCTTCAACAAATGATGCTGGAAGAAAACTAGATATAATACATGTAGAAGAATGAAATTAGATCCATGCCTCAAACAATATTTAAAAATCAATTCAAAATGGATCAAAGACCTAAATTTAAGACCTGAGCCTTATTAAGCTGCTAGAAGAAAGCACAGGAGAAACATTCCAATACATTGGTATAGGGGTGACTTCTTAGATAAAACCCCCAAAGCACAGGGAACAAAAGCAAGACTAAACAAATGAGACTATATCAAACTCAGAAATTTTTGCACTATAAAGGAAATGATCAATAGAGTGAAGAGACATCAACAGAATGGAAAAACATTTGCAAACCACCTATCTGACAAAGAATTAATATCCCAAACATATCGGCAACTTAAAAAACTCAACATCAAGGCCGGCGCCGCGGCTCACTAGGCTAATCCTCTGCCTAGCGGCGCCGGCACACCGGGTTCTAGTCCTGGTTGGGGCGCCGGATTCTGTCCCGGTTGCCCCTCTTCTAGGCCAGCTCTCTGCTGTGGCCAGGGAGTGCAGTGGAGGATGGCCCAGGTGCTTGGGCCCTGTACCCCATGGGAGACCAGGAGAAGCACCTGGCTCCTGGCTCCTGCCATCGGATCAGCGCGGTGCGCCAGCCACAGCGTGCTGGCCGCGGCGGCCATTGGAGGGTGAACCAATGGCAAAGGAAGACCTTTCTCTCTGTCTCTCTCTCTCACTGTCCACTCTGCCTGTCAAAAAAAAAATTAAAAAAAAAAAAAAACTCAACATCAAGAAACAACCAATCCAGTTGAGAAATGGGCAAGGTATTTAAGTAGTCAGCTCCTAAAAGAACAAATGGCAAATAAATGTATGAAAAAATGCCTAGCATCACTAGCCACCAGGGAAATGCAAATCAAAATATTACCTCATCTATGTCACAATGGCTAAAATCCAAAACACAGATCATAACAAATGCTGGAAAGGGCATGGACAAAGGGGACACTTATACACTGTCAGTGGAAATGTAAATTAGTGCAGCTGCTGTGGAAAACAGTGTGAAAATTTCTTTTCAAACAAGAAATAGACTTACCATATCATCCAGCAAACCCACTACTGGGCATATACCCAAAAGAGTTGAACACAATGTACCACAGAGATGCCTGCACCATCATATTTACAGTAGCACTGTTCATAATAGCCAAAATTTGGAATCAACCAAGGTGTCCATCATAAGTTGAGTGGATAAAGAAAACGTGGTATGTATACACAATGGAATATCATTCATCATCTATAAAAAAAGAATGAAATTCTATCATTTGCAGCAAAATGGATACAACTGGGGAACATTAAGTTGAGTGAAACAAGCCAGACCCAAAAAGACAAATATCAGATTTTCTCCCTTACATGTGTAACTTGAGTTATGTGGTCATGAATGCCCTCTTCAACTCTAAAACATAAGCCTATAATTTCATGATAAGATGTTCATAGTAGGTATCTGTAAAAACAGAAAAAGGAAATTACTTAAAATTGTAGAAAGATCATGGCACATTTGATCTAAAGTTTATTAAACTAGAGCATAAACATGGTTGATAAATTTCTTTTCCAAGACTTTCATGATCTTGTTTTTATAACTCAAATTCTCATTCAGAGCAGGTTATCCTATACAGTACAGACTCTGCAATATCTCTGTCATTTTGGCCTCAATACTTCCCTTCTGATGAACATTTGTTGTTTTGGTTGATTAGCATACATTCTTCTGCAAGTGTTCTCATAATTTTCTTCCAGGGTCTTCCTCTACCTCATTACACCCTGTGTGGCCCATGCGAAGGACTCCTATTCCAAGGGTTGCATACATAACCCAGAACTGGCTCATCAGCATATTAAGTACCCCTAGCCACATTTAACAGTTTGAGGATAGATATGTAACCCAGTTTAGTCCAAGAAAAGAGAATCCTCTTTTTCCATTAACTTATAGCTGAGAGGATATGATTCTGGGCTATTGGTGGCATTTAGGTGGAGAATAAGAAGAGTAATTTGGGAAGTGAACCAAAGTATGGGAACTTGCTCATTCTCTCCTCTCCCCCAACCTCTCTAATAAAGCAGAGTCCAGAAATGAAACAATATCTGGCAGGGGTTAACCAAAATATGCCTAGATGTAACAAAAAATAGTATCACCATTAATGAATATCTATTATTTTCTTAGAAGTAGGCATTATGCTGAGTGTTTTGCCTACATTATTTTATTTGCTTGTCCTATACAGTAGATACTAATTCGATCTCCCTGAGTTTCAGTTTCTTCATCTGTATAATGGGCATAAGTCATTTCCCAAGATTATATAACCATTAAATGAAACCCAGCAGGCTGACTGCAAAGCCCATACTCTTAACCTGATGATATCACCAATAGATCTGTAAAATGTAGCAATCATTCTTAATGACAAATTATAAAGAAAAATCTTTAATTAACCCTCAAAGTTCTTTACCAAATATATTCAACTTTTCAGAGTGATAATCCAGAATCTACAAAATGCTTTTCTTTTTTTTCTTTTTCCTTTTTTTATTTATTTGACAGAGTTAGACAGAGAGAGAGAGAGAGAGAAAAGTCTTTTTTCCATTGGTTCACTCCCAAAATGGCTGCCACGGCTGTCGCTGCACCAGTCCAAAGCCAGGAGCCAGGAACCTCTTCCTGGTCTCTCATGCGGGTGCAGGGGCCCAAGCACTTGGGCCATCCTCTACTGCCCTCCTGGGCCACAGCAGAGAGCTAGACTGGAAGAGGAGCAAACAGGACTAGAACCCGGCACCCATATGGGATGGCATATTATCAGGGAGCTAAATTGGAAGTAGAGCAGACTGGACTCAAACTGGTGCCCATATGGGATGCCAGCATCACAGGTAGCAGCTTAACCCACTAGGTCACAATAGTGGCATCAAACATTAA
Organism: Oryctolagus cuniculus; assembly: GCF_964237555.1. Taxonomy (NCBI): domain Eukaryota; kingdom Metazoa; phylum Chordata; class Mammalia; order Lagomorpha; family Leporidae; genus Oryctolagus; species Oryctolagus cuniculus. The sequence goes on from NC_091432.1 coordinate 93,251,027, forward strand.
TTTTTTAAAACCAATGACCTCCAGCCTTCCCCCTGAATTGAAGGTTGGTTCATGCTGGGATTGTAGAGAGAATGCTGGACCTCCATGGGTATTTATTCCCATGGGCACCATCCTTGGATCACAAAGGCAAAGCTCCTTGCATTAGTGAATTATCCATTGACACAAACATCTGCAGGAAGTGCCTTCTGATAGCCTCCACCAAAAAAAACTAAATAAAAAGATGCCAACAGCACCTTCCAGATACTTCCAATAGAACTCCTGAGTTTTGTCCATGATAACAGAAATTTCATTCTTGCCCAAACCCTGTGTTTAAGCATTGTTTGGCACAGAGTAGGCATTTAATAGATATTTTTAACAGATTAATTTATTTTTTTAAAGATTTATTTATTTATTTGAAAGTCAGAGTTACACCAAGAGAGGAGAGGCAGAGAGAGAGAGAAAGTGATGTCTTCCATCCGCTGGTTCACTCCCCAACTGGCCGCAACTGCCGTAGCTGCACCGATCCGAAGCCAGGAGCCAGGAGCTTCTTACGGGTTTCAAATGTGGGTGCAGGGGTCCAGGGACTTGGGCCACCTTCCACTGCTTTTCCAGGCCATAGCAGAAAGCTGGATCAGAAGTGGAGCAGCCAGGGCTTGAACCGGCACCCATATGGGATGCCAGCACTTCAGGCCAGGGCGTTAACCCCCTACGCCACAGCACCAGCCCAAAAGATTAATTAAAATAAAGGGGTAGATCTTAGCAACTGCTATGACACTGTTTGACAGAAGCCACTAATAAAAAATTGGCCAACATTTGCTTGCCTTAATCACTGCAGGTTTAAGATATTTCTTGTGTCTGGAACAGCTCTTAGATGTCCAGTTGCTGAATTCTTCAAGGGAAATTTCTGAGCACTACTTCTGATGAGCAAGTGAAGAAATAATCCCTGCCAAACCCTTTAGGTAAGATCCTACACAGCACTTCCAAAATGCAACTCTCTTAAGGAAAAGGATCCAAGCTCTATAGAATTGTGATCTGAGCACAAATCCAATAACCATTGCAAATCATAGACTTAGATGTCAGTTTCTTCTTAGGTGCCAGGTGAGGGTACAATTCCTTGACTCTCTAAGAGAACTCTTGTGATAGTTAAGCTATCAATAATTCAGTTTATCAAATACATATTGAGTATATAATATGAAGCAGGCAGTCTTCAGAACACTTAAATTGGGCTCATAAATCTCTCTTAAAAGCTACAAACTCAATCAAACATGCAAATCAGTAAAGGCTCCGGACTCCTCTTCAAAAATGGTTTGATTTCCTGTAGTCATATAGCACTCTAATTCTACAGATTACATCTACAGATACATTGCCTAACTTAAAATTTCACATGAGTGCTGTGAGGGAGACATAGATATTTCCATTCAAGAAAAAACTTAGGAACAACTATTACATACAAATTTAAAAGTAGAAAATAGAAGAAACACATTTATAGAGAAAAAGAACAAGAATGCTCCCTAAGGTCACACCAACTCTTAGACTCCTTGGTAGCCAGAAAACAGTAGAGCTGATTCCTTTGCCCAAGTCAGGAAACTTGTCCCTGAAATCCCTGTTCATTCTCAGGGACTACAGATGGCTTTGCTGTTGTTATGCAAGGTAGGTATTGACTTCTAAATGTATTCTATATATTAAGCATCTAATCTATTCAAGATACTGGAAATATAGTGTATAAAACACCTTTTCTCAAGACTGTCTTTTATCCTAGTGGGAAAAATAAAACATATATGTGTCTATAAGTTAAAACAGGAAGTGATGTGTGCCATTAAAGAGATCCAAAAATAAAAATTAAGTAAGCAAGATCACTTCCAGCTGGAGAAAGAGCAAATTAAACTTCCTACAAACAAGCTGTTAGGAGTATGTGATTAAACATCACCCACCCAAAAAAATTCCATTTAATGATATTTGCAAAACAGCCCACTATTTTGGTAAATTACAAACTAAAGAAAAGATGGAAGAAAACTATGACCTAGTTAAAGTTCATGGCATTATTCATCTATCAAAAAATGGAATATGAAATACATATGCATAAATTCCCACATGGGCAAGCGTGCACACTAAGTGAATAGAGGATCTCCACCCATTCACCCCGACTCACTTTCCATTGGAGGAAATTAAGAGTCTAAATTGATAGAAAATTACAAGCTTCCCACTTTAGCAAACTGAAAACTCATCAGAGAGAAATCTTAGTGCTGGCAGAATCATCTTCCTCCTGGTTAAACTGCATGCGTTAAGTAGATTTCATATTCTGTTCATTCACTTGATTGTACATAACACAAAAACGTGGCAGTCATGTACAATCCAAATTTGAATCGACTAGAAGCATGTCCTTAGTGCCAACGCAATTATGGTTGGCTTAGACTCCCAGGTGGAAACTCATCAGCCAATATTGTCCTCTTATAGCTGATTATGTTCAAATGTACTTGCATCAACAACTAGCCTGTCTTATTTTTCATGTCAGTTTTTCCTCTAATTTAAAAGTATCAGACCAGAGCAATCAAAGGACATGATTTTGTTTTTAAAAGGCAATAATCGCAGCTAATAGCTAGTTGAGCTGCTTTTTGTTTTTTGTCTTTTTAGTTACAAGTCTTGAAGGACAATTGGTATTTGCTTCGATTTTTCTTTCCATGTGCCACTAGGAAAGAGTGGAAAATCATTACTTTTCTCAAGAGTTCTTATACTTTGAGATTAAAAAAAAAATCCCAACATCATAGGAGTAGAGAAGTGGGGAAAATCACTGAATAGAAAACAGGAGCCCAGGTTAAGGGAGCACAGGAAGCTATAGCAGCACAATTAAGTGAGCCAGAAAGCACATAAATTTGTTTCACAGCAACAACCAAAGCCTAGAGAGTTGAGATGCTAGGGGAGGTTGTAAATACAGTCATCTAACTACATTTCAGACTTACACGGTACTTTACAGTGTTGCATCCTATAAATTTTTCACCCCATACTTCTGAAGGATTCTTTACATATGGTTTTATCCTTGAAGCGATTATTCTCATCTTGCAATTGTAGAAACCAAAGCTCAGGGGGGTAGGTTTTGACCAAACTCCTGTGATGAGTGGGAGAAGGAGCCAAGACATGAACGTTAGCCTTCAGGTTTCCAGTCACAGTGCCTTTTCACCACCATACACATCTGTCTGTTTATGGATTTCAAAAAATTCCCAAAGTAAAAGTCGACCTTTTTTATGCAGGCGAGTGGTAGATGGAGGATATGCTTCACGAAGCAGGAGAGGTCCTGAGCAAGTGAATTAGAAATTCCTGTGAGCAAATATGTTCAAATTGCTTAAATCAAAAATCAGTGAGAGCCGGCTACTCAAAGAAAAAAGTTGAACTTTAAAAATGTTGGAAAATCTTGGGGTTCTAGAATGACACATAGTTTTAAAGTTAAAGCTGATTTTAGTGACATTTTATGAACAAATTGAGTAATAAAATAAGGCTTATTTATTTTACTAACAGTTCATTATACTTGAGGGTTTATTTACCAGGCACTGTACCAAGTACTTTTGGCACACTAAACCACTGACAACCTTGTGCAGCAGAAACTTTTGTGTTTTCAATCTCACGGACGAGGAAATGAAGATGCAGAGAAGGTGAAGAATTTGCTCAAAGTCACAAAGCTGAAAAGTGGCAGAGAGAAGATCTGAATGAAGAAGTCCACAACCTAAATTTCCTAAGTGGCATTTGCCTCTCCTAGCTACAAGTTATTGAATAGAAACTATGTAAAGATGCCGGATCATAAGTGTTACACACAATTCTTACTATTCTGAATAATCCTAGAATTGCTATGATCTTTGTTTTATATATTTTATATCTGGGGAAATCAAACTTTAGAGACTGTGTGTAAAATAAAAAAAGCCTGAGAGGGAGCTTTCTATAAGACAAAAGAAAATGGTGGCATGAAACACGAACCTCACATAAGTAAAATAAGTCATTTAAATGCTTATTTGATTGGAAAGTTCATTGGCAATTTGGCAAGAGTCACTTCATTTCAGGAAAAGCCACACCATTTCAAGAAGTGCATAAAAAAGAGATTGTAATGGGTTGTTGAGTGAATGTGAGGTGAGGCCTAAGGTGAGGAGAGGAACTTTCAAATATAAGGCAAAAGAAAGAGAAGGCTGTTGCTAGAGAGGAACATAGATCAAGACTATGTCTTAGGGCCAAGCTGTGGCATAGTGGGTAAAGCCACCGTCTGCAGTGCCAGCATCCCATATGGGTGCCGGTTCGAGTCACGACTGCTCCACTTCCGATACAGCTCTCTGCAACGGCCTGGGAAAGCAGTAGAAGATGGCCCAAGTGCTTGTGCCCCTGTCCCCGCATTGGAGGCCAGGAAGAAGCTCCTGGCTCCTTGCTTTTGATCAGCCCAGCTCTGGCTGTTGCAGCCATTCGGGGAGTAAACCAGTAGATGGAAGACCTCTCTTTCTCTCTCTGCCTTTCTTTCTCTCTGTGTAACTCTGATTTTCAAATAAATAAATAAATCCTAAAAAAAAAAAAAAAAAAAAAAAGAGAGAGAGAGAGAGAGAGATTATGCCTACCATGAGAGGTATTTTCACATGAGACAATGGCCAAGGCAAAGAGAGTTTCTGTGTTGGGGGAGATTTAAGATACAAGAAGAGGATGGGGTAATCATGGAAATTAAATGCCTGAAAGGGGGTTAGAAAGATGGAATTTGGGCCGGCGCCGCGGCTCACTAGGCTAATCCTCCGCCTAGCGGCGCCGGCACACCGGGTTCTAGTCCCGGTCGGGGCGCCGGATTCTGTCCTGGTTGCCCCTCTTCCAGGCCAGCCCTCTGCTGTGGCCCGGGAGTGCAGTGGAGGATGGCCCAAGTACTTGGGCCCTGCACCCCATGGGAGACCAGGAAAAGCACCTGGCTCCTGGCTCCTGCCATGGGATCAGCGCGGTGCGCCGGCCGCAGTGGCCATTGGAGGGTGAACCAACGGCAAAGGAAGACCTTTCTCTCTGTCTCTCTCTCTCACTGTCCACTCTGCCTGTCAAAAAATAAAAAAAATAAAAAAAAAAGAAAGATGGAATTCATAACATTAGGAGTATTTGCTGTAGACAGAGAGAGGCAGCCACTTCAAGATATTTGTTTTGTCAAGAGGGTATGGAAGAAGCGGGATAAAACGTAAAACACCAAAATGCTAGTTTATTTTTATAGACAAAAAAGAGGAGAGATGAGGGGTAACTGTCTGAGCTTGCAGGGTCATGGGAAGTCTTTTGAATTCAGAGGATGAAAACATCTCTATCAACAAAATGTGGATCAAAAGCTGAACTTCCAAGACATTGGGCATATAGTTTAGGGCTAGCAACAGTTTGTCATCAGGAAGTACAACATGTAAACAAAACACTATCCCACAGAACACTCATCTATTTTGGGAAATAAGTTTACTAATCCTCACCATGTTATTTTTAGGGCAGGCAAAACTATGGTGATTCATTAGCTACATGGATCCACCCCTACCGTATTTTAATAATGTTTTCCAAGTTAATTTGTCTTCAAATATACCCTGCCTGCTCTGTGCCTGTGCTTCCAGATAACCCTGCCCCACCACCGAGACTTCTAGGAAGATCTACTGATCAACCCAGCTAGCAGCTCCCTGGGGAGCCTGCCTCAGACTCTTCCTTACTACTCAGAGGGGTCTACAGACCAGCAACCCAGGAACACCTGGGAGTTTATTAGGACCTCAGAGTTTAGGTCTGCCCTAAACGTATCAACTCAGAAACTGCATTGTTTCCAGATTGTATGCACACTGAAGTTTGGGTAACACTGCTTATACCTTTTATCACAATTTGTATCACCTTTAATTAGATGTATTTATTTGTTTCTTCTAATTTCCAATTTCAATTTCCATAAGAAAAAGCAATCATGTCTCATTCATATTCACTATAGCACACTTGCCTCTGGAATTCAGTTCTAAGCTTCCTTATCAAAGTATAGGCTGCCCTTCAATTCATGCACTCTACACTCATGCACCTCCCTCAAGACGCAAGCCAGGAACTGTCATACTACTATGACTTTTGTCATACTGTTCCTTTGTTCCTCCTAATTGTCTCCTCTAGATAAACTATTAATCACCATAAAAGCCAGTTGTCACCTATTCTACAAATCGTTGTCTAAATACCCCAAAGGCAAAGCTGTCTTCTATCCATCATTATTTTCCTTGATTAGAGTTCTATCATGTCAAATAGAAACATTATAATAATTATCTTTTCTATTTTATCAAATAAAATGTGAAGTCCATGAAGTTATAGACTGTAGTGTGTTCATCTTCTATCCCTAGCACAATTCTGAGCACCTGGTAAGACATGGCTATAATGCAGATTCAGATATAAGTATGGATGTGGACATGGATACTGGCATAGACACTTTGTATAGTATTATATGTCTAGTTTACCTAGGCATAGATTATATACAGAGAGATTAAATGTAATTTTATGCATCAAATTTGAGTAATTTATATTTGGCATATATGTTTAGTACATATTTAGCTTACATATAAAATTAACAAGTACATTTAGCTTATTTGTGTGTTTGTGCATGGTTTTAGGATATGTGGATTAGAAGAGTTTTCTCAGGAGAAAATATGAAGAGAAGATCATGAGAATATATTAAAAATGGGAGAGTTGGCGGGAATGTTTTATTTTCACAGCCCCCAAAATGACTAATATAACTTCATAAACCCCATGAGTTTATGGGATTTGTTTTTGGCAGAATCCACCATGTTAAATATTACTCAAGTGTGCCAAAACCAGGTTTACAATTGTTTTAGGATCTGCAAGATTTTAAGATCTTCTGACTCATATTTGAACCAGTAATGCAAAATTCTTTCTTGTCATAGTTTCAAATATAAGCAATTTTTCACATAATGTCTAAAATGTACAATAGCAGTTATGGAAGGAATAGTCACTACTCCCATAAGAAAGATTTTATTTCACCTTTACTACATGCCAGACATAATTCTAGAATACTTTACATGTATTCTCATGATGACACTAAGAGGTAGAATTTTGTTATTATCCTCCAATGATGTTGGTGTCTATGTATTTATAAATTGTTCATTAGTAAGAAAGGATTGCATCTCAAATCACTAAGAACAAAGATGCTAATCTTAGCAATCATCTTTCAGAAAAAAACTGTAAAATATCCTTTTTTAAAAAGATTTATTTATTTGACCCATCCTCTGATTTACCCCCCAGATGGCCACAAAGGCCAGGGCTGGGCCAGGCCAAAGCCAAGAACCAAGAACAAAAGCCAGGATCCAGGCACTTCCTGTGGGTCTCCCTCATGGGTGGCAGGGGCCCAAGGACTTGGGCCATCCTCTGCTGTTTTCCCAGGAGCAGGCAGGACTTGAACTGGTGCCCGTATGGGATGCCAGCACAGCAGGCGTTGGCTTAACCTACTGCACCACAGCACTGGCCCCAACAGTCTAAAATTTTTAATGTCTTCAATGAAGCAATTTCCTCCACCATCAATGAACACTGACATACTGGTTTTGTTTGTTTGTTTGTTTGTTTGTTTTGACAGGCAGAGTTAGACGATGAGAGAGAGAGAGACAGAGAGAAAGGTCTTCCTTCCATTGGTTCACTCCCCAAATTGCCACTACGGCCTGCATGCTGCGCGGATCCGAAGCCAGGAGCCTCCTCCTGGTCTCCCATGCGGGTGCAGGGTCCAAGCACCTGGGCCATCCTTCACTGCCTTCCCGGGCCTCAGCGGAGAGCTGGACTGGAAGAGGAGCAACCAGGACAGAATCTGGCGCCCCAACCGGACTAGAACCCAGGGTGCCGGCGCTGCAGGCAGAGGATTAGCCTAGTGAGCCGCAGCGCCAGCTGACATACTGTTTTAAGAAATAAACGTGGTAAAACACTTTATAAGGAGCTTTTATATACAAGTTTCCCAAACCCTTTCAACAGTCAGGTAACTATCACTAACAATTGCATCAATACCTGACTTCGGGTTTATAACGGCAATCAAGTAGTAGGCTGATGCAAATGGTTCAAACACTGATATTAAACCCGCAGAGGAAAGCACATTTGAAATTGGAAGCAAGGATGACCACTTTTCACAATTTCAGGGTTGGATTTTGTGTGGGTTAAAAACACAATAGCTAAGACCTGGAACCAACCTAAATGCCCATCAACGGTAGACTGGATAAAGAAATTATGGGATATATACTCTTTAGAATACTATACCGCAATAAGAAACAATGAAATCCAGTCATTTGCAACAAAATGGAGGAATCTGGAACACATCATGCTGAGTGAAATAAGCCAGTCCCAAAGGGACAAATACCATATGTTCTCCCTGATCGGTGACAACTGACTGAACACCAAAAACGAAACCTGTTGAAGTGAAATGGACACTATGAGAAACGGTGACTTGATCAGCATAGCCCTGACTGTTAATGAACAACTTAATACATTATCCCTCTTAGTTGTTTTTTTTGTCTGTTCTACTTAATATGACTGGTTTAATTCTGTAATTAATACACAGTTATTCTTAAGTGTTGAAATTTAACTGAAATGTGATCCCTGTTAAACATAAGAGTAGGAATAAGAGAGGGAAGAGATGTACAATTTGGGACATGCTCAAGCTGACTTGCCCCAAATGGTAGAGTTAGAAACATACCAGGGGACTCCAATTTAATCCCATCAAGGTGGCATGTACCAATGCCATCTCACCAGTCCAAGTGATCAATTTCAGTTCACAATTGATCATAATGAAAGGACTAAGAGTCAAAGGAAGCACATAAACAAGTCTAGTACCTGCTAATACTAACTGATAGAATAAATAAAGGGGAGAGTGATCCAACATGGGAACCGAGATACTCAGCAGACTCATAGAATGGTGGATGTCCTAAACAGCACTCTGGCCTCAGAATCAGCCCTAAAGGCATTCCGATCTGGCTGAAAAGCCCATGAGAGTATTTCAGGCATGGAAAGCCAAGACACTCTGGCAAAAAAAAAAAAAAAAAAAAAAAAAAAAACCTAAATGAAAGATCTCTGTGAGTGAGATCCCAGTGGAAAGGACAGGTCTTCAAAGAAGGAGGTACCTTTCTCTGAAGGGAGGAGAGAACTTCCACTTTGAATATGACCTTGTCTAAACAAGATAAGAGTCGGTGAACTCAGAGGGCTTCCATAGCCTTGGAAACTCATGACTGGAGCATAGGGAGATTACTGATGCCATAGACAGGAGTGTCAATTGGTAAAGTCAACAACAGGAGTCACTGTGCACTTACTCCTCATGTAGGATCTCTGTCCTTAATGTGCTGTACATTGAGACTTAATGCTATAATGAGTACTCAAACAGTATATTTCGCTTTGTGTTTCTATGGGGGTGCAAACTGTTGAAATCTTTACTTAATGTATACTAAACTGATCTTCTGTAAAAAAAAAAAAAAAGAAGAAGAAGAAATTATCAATTCCCAACTTGACTCTCACTGGGATTAAACATGACAATAGGTCTGATCTGATTTCATCATCATTTAAAAAATCATCTATTATTTTTCACTTTATGTTTGTGTGGGAGCAAACTTTTGAAATCTTTACTTAATGTATGCTAAACTGATCTTCTGTATATAAAGAGAATCGAAAATGAATCCTCATGTGAATGGAAGGGGAGAGGGAGTGGGAAAGGGGAGGGATGCGGGTGGGAGAGACAATATGGGGGGGAAGCCATTGTAATCCATAAGCTGTACTTTGGAAATTTATATTCATTAAATAAAAGTTAAAAAAAAAAACCTTATTAAATATTTTCTGTTGTGAAGAACATACTCTTGTATCTATTGAATATCAAAAGCCAACTGTTGTGGTTAATTTTTTGTGTCAACTTCACTGGCCACAGGCCCCCAGACATGTGATTGGACATTATTTTGGATATGCCTGTAAAAGTGTTGTAGAGTGAGTTTAACATGCGGTTTTATAGGTTGAGTAAAGCAGATTGTTTTCCCTAATGTGTGTGGGCCACATCCAATCAACTGAAGATGTGAGTAAGGCAAAAACAGAACATTGCTTAGCTGACAGCTTGAACCAGAACATGAATTTTCTCCTGCTCCAGGAATGGAACCCACACCTTCAGCTCAGCTGCTTCTCAGGCCTTTGGACTTAGACCAGCACTCCCACCATTGATTTTCCTGTCCTCAGGGCCAGCTCTCCTGGGCCTCAAGCTTGTCAGCCTCCCTGATCATGTAAACCAATAATTCTCTCTGAGGGAGAAACAGAGAAAGAGACGGAGGATAGATAGTTCTGTTTCTCTAGAAAAGTCTGCTTACACGTACAACTCATCACCTGCTTGAAATAGAGAATAACAGGATAACACTTGAAGCAAACCCTTTGGGAAATACTAGAACTACCCATTTTCCTCAACAAGTTTCCACTTACAATTCAATGACATGCATTCAGCAATCACATCAAGAAATAAAAAGTTGAAGTTCTGCTTCTTCACAGCCCGAAGAAAATAAAGATGATGACAGTTAGAGAGAGGCAAGGATTGAGACCACAATTCACCTGTGCTTCCACTAAGCCAGCACCTGCAATGCCCGTGTGCTGTATGAGAGCTGGTTTAGGTTTCAGCTGCTCTACTTCCAGTCTAGATCCCTAATAATGCATGTGACAAGGAAAGCAGCAGAACATGGCCCAAGTGCTTGAGTCCCTGTACCCACGTGGAAGACCTGGAAGAAGCTCCTGGCCCCTAGGCTCAACTTGGCCCAGCCTTGGCTGGCTGTTGTGGCCATTTGGGGAGTGAACCAATGAATGGAAGATATTCTCATTCTCTCTCTCTTTCTCTCTCTCTCTCTTTCTCCTTCTCTCTCTGTAAATCTGCCTTTCATATAAATAAATCAATCTTTTTTTAAAAAAGTCTTTTATGCATCATCTCATTTAATTTGTTTTTAGAAGGTATACAAAGCTTTATCATTCACAACATTCCAAAAATTCCATTAAAGAAGTGCATTATTTTTTTATGTACTTACCAAGATCTACAATTACATCATTTAGCTATTTGTTTATATATTTCTTCTACTCATTTAATTCTTTTTTAAAAAGATTTACTTATTTATTTGAAAGGCAGAGTTACAGAGAGGCAGAGGCAGAAAGAGAGAGAGAGAGAGAGAGTATTCCATCCTTCGCTTTATTCCCCAAATGGCTACAATGGCCAGAGATGGGCCAATCTGAAGCCAAGAGCCAAGATCTGAGTCTCCCATGTGGGTGCAGGGGCCAAGGACTTGGGCCATATTCTGCTGCTTTCCCAGGCCATAGCAGAGAGCTGGATCAGTAGAGGAGCAGCCAGGACTCAAACTGATGCCCATATGGGATGCCAGCACTGCAGGCAGCAGCTTTACCCAGCATGCCATGATGCCAGCCCTTCTATTCATTTAATTCTTTTTTTTTTTAAAGATTTACTTATCTATTTGAAAGAGTTGCACAGAGAGAGAAGAAGCAGAGAGAGAGAGAGAAGTCTTCCATCCGCTGGTTCACTCCTAAATTGCCCACAATGGCTGGAGCTAGGACCATCCGAAGCCAGAAGCCAAGAGTTTCTTCTAGGTCTCTGATGTGGATGCAGGGGCCCAGATACTTGGGCCATCCTCCGCTGCCTTTCTAGGCACATTAGCAGGGAGGTGGACTGGAAGAGAAGCAGTCAGAACTCAAACTGATGCCACTATGGGATGCCGGCACTGCAGGCAGCAGCTTTACCTGCTACGCCACAGCACAAGCCAAACTCATTTAATTCTTAGAGTAACCCTGAATTAGATATTCCCATGACTATAGGGATTCAGAAATATTAAGTAATCCTATCAATTTACAAGCTGATTGACTTTGGCAAAGTTAACACAATGTCTCTGGAAAACCCTGTCTTTACCATTAAATGGGAGATTGGATTCTTTAGTACATAAGGCTGTTGTTCTGCATTAAGTGCTGTTATATACACGCCATCTGAAATACAGCAGGTGTTCAATAAATATTGATTTCCTTCCCTTTATTGCAGGTCAGCAAAATCCCGATAGATAATTACCCAAATCATATCCTAGAGTTTCAATCATCCGTTATGGCTTGTTATTCAAAGGAGAATAATTTTAAAGGGTTAAGCTCTAGCTTCATATTTTCATACTAAATTACATAACTGAGAAATTCTTTGGCAAATAGGAAATCTTTAATTAACTTATTGTAAATTTTTTAAAGTCTAATTGGGTTATTTATTTGAAAAACAAACTTTTAGAGGGAAAGAAAAACAGAAGGAAAGAAAGATCTTCTGCCTACTGGTCCACTCCGGAAATGGCCTCCAACAGCCAGGTCTGTGCCAGGCTGAAACCAGAACCAGGAACTCTGGGTCTCCCACATGGGTGGTAGAGACCCAACTACTTAGCCAGCTTCCACTGCCTTCCCATGTGTGTTAGCAGGAAGCACGATTGGAAGTGGAGCAGCCAGGACTCTAACTAGTACTTAGATATGGGATGCAGGTTGCAAGCAGCAGCTTAACCCCCTGCACCACAATGCTGGTTCCAATTTGGTAATTTCTAATTTGATTCCACCCAATCAGTCTCAGTCTCAGAAATTATGATTTTTCTCTTAAGATTATTGTCAAATATGTCTCTTATTCACTTAAGTATATGCTTAACATATCCTTTTCAACATATAATATTTGTCAGAATGTACCAATCATCTTTCACAATGCAGATTTTGCCTAAAATACAATTCAGTGTTGGTCACAAGCAAAGAACTATTATGCAGACCTGCTACCCTTCCTTTATAAACTGTACCGCAGTGATGTGACAGATATTGGGGAGGGGGGGGGGGCCCACGAGAGGCTGTGGAGTCCAGGTCCTTACTGCCAATGTAGAAAGAGTATAAGGACAGAACACAGACAAAGGCCAGTGGGAAAAAAGGATTTATGGTCAGAGCCATAAAGGCAGAGTGCGGGTAAGCTTTTTGTTGTGTCCTGGGGCTGAGGTCAATTCTTTTATAGGATTTTCCAACTCAGGGCAGTACCCTTTGGTGATGGGAGTGTGCTTGACCAAGTCCACAGTGTGTCTTTGTTGACAAAGACACAAGTGAAATAACATGTCTAACAAACATTATACAGCATCTTAAGTACCCTTCCAGATGTTGTGTTTTACTATTACAATGGATTTTTAATGGCTTTTATATTTTAAGTTATTTTCCCAAAGTTTATTTTACAGGAGTGCTTTTTGAGTAGCATATTTACTAATTCTTTATCTAGTCTTTTGTTTTCAACTATAACCAACTTTGCAATGTGTCTTGTGTGCAACTACTTAATTCTATGCTTCCTTTCTGAAAGTATTTCTTAGAAATGTGTATCCTTATTGAAATTTAACATATTCTGAAAGGTCTTGGTAATACGTTTTTAAATGTAATTTACTTCATCTTTTATCCACTCCAGGCCAACACGTGCTCTCAGGTATCTGTGCACAGACCATAAGTGAATTTAGCTTGAGAATATTGGGCACATTTCTAAAGAAACAAAACCCATGAGAAAAGTCAAATGAGAATGTAATGAATAGAACCACTTTGTACCTTTTTTTATTTCAGTCACCTGTAGTTGGCAATCTTATTTAAAAAAAAAATAGGGGAGCAAAACATCATGAGGCTTGAGCAGTAAGTCACACATTCTACGTCTCAGCCTTTTTTTCTTTCTTCCCACTCCCTTTTTCCCTAGAAACCATAGCTGCTCCTGCCCTCAGATCACAAGTGTATGGAGGAGTGGCTCTGACCACACCCAGAAGAGCTGAAAACACAAAAGCAATTTGCCCGAACAATCCAAGGATGCAAAATGGAGCTGCCTGCCTCACCCAACCGGCCTTCAAGTGTCTGCTGCCCAAATCCTGTGTCCTCCGTGTTTTCTCAGTGGGCATCCCTACAAAAGGCCCAATTAGAACAACTGACTGAGGAAGGAGGCCATCTTCCTGGGAGAGTTGATTTTGGTCGTGACCCTTTCATCTGAGTTGTGAGTAAGGAGCAGCAACCACATACATTTTACATAGAACCATACAATTGCTAGCACTGAATTCCTTTTTCCAGGGGATAATTAACCTTATTTCTTAATCCAAGCAGAGAGTCTCTCAAAAGTTAAAAAAAAAAAAAATCTTCCACTCTCTTACGTGGGCAATACTTGTAAGAAAAATGTAAGAGTTACCTTTTCTCACTAGTCTGCTTTTGCAAGTCAAAACTATTGAGTGAATGATTATGTTGAAGTTTTTATTCATAGCAACTAGTAATCTAGTGGGAAGGGCACATCTAACCTCTGGGGAAAATAACTAGGCATAATGCTTAACATCCTTTCAGCAATACACAGCTAAATAAGGACTGTAACATCAAAATGTTCCAAAGAAACATGAGTTTCCAGCCTCAGTAATTTTATAAGTATCAATTTGCCTATTATTTTCCAAGGAGAAGCTGTTGATTCTACATGTGTTTTAAAATTATCTTGGAGACTTGGAACATATTTGAATATACAAATATTTACATAGAGACATGAGGGAAAACTCTTTCCTACAAATCACATTCTCCCAAAAAGCATCCTGACTTAGCAAAGGCTCCTAAGCACTGCAGAATGCTGTCTTAGGCTGGTGATTTCCCACTTCAGCACACGTCATGATCATCTGGAGGACTAGTTAAGACAGAATAGTAGGACCCACACCCACATGCTCAGACTCAGCAGGTGTGGGATTGAGGAGGTAAATGGACTAATAGGCAGTTAGTTTAGGTTCCAGTCAGAATGAGGAAAGGGGAAGTACCTTTAAGAGGGTACAAAACGCATGCCTCTCCCCAGAATCTGCCTTTAGCAAGATAAAAACGCCAATCCCATTCTGAGTTTCCAGTTTTATCAGAAGAATATCAAGTAGTGACTCCACCCTTGTGGGTTTTAGTTTCTCATGAGAATAGAAAGGGGAAGTTACCAGTCACAAGCATCTGATGGCATTTTTGTTTTATCCTGAACAAACTAGCCAGGATTAGGATTCCAGCCTTCCCATTGATTGTTAGCTCCTGTTCTATTTTTTTTCCCCAGAATTGTCCTTAAAAGATTCAGCCATCACAGTTTCTCAGGTCTGCCTCTCCTAGAGCCCCCCTCCTGGCTGCTGTAGCAGGTTTCTGACTTAAATAAGTCTTGTTTTGCTCACTGCCTTGTCAACACAGAAATTCTTCTTTGTGAGACAAGACCAAGGTCACCTTTCTTTGCAGCCATTTTACCTGCAATAGGGCGAGGTCTGAGAATTTATTTTCTTTTTTAAGTTCAATATAAAGATAGCTTTTATTGTCACAAAATGCAAAATGTAACATTTACATATTGTCTTATTGCCTACTTTTTTCATTTTTTTAAACTTTTATTTAGTAAATATAAATTTCCAAAGCACAGCTTATGGATTACAGTGGCTTTTCCCCCCCCATAACTTCCTTCCCACCCGCAACCCTCCCATCTCCCACTCCCTCTCCCATTCCGTTCACATCAAGATTCATTTTCAATTCTCTTTATATACAGAAGATCAATTTAGTATATATTAAGTAAAGATTTCATCAGTTTGCACCCACACAGAACATAAAGTGTAAAATACTGTTTCAGTACTAGTAATAGCATTAATTCACATTGAACAACACATTAAGGACAGAGATCCTACATGAGGAGTAAGTACACAGTGACTCCTGTTGTTGACTTAACAAATTGACACTCTTGTTTATGGCATCAGTAATCTCCCAAGGCTCTAGTCATGAGTTGCCAAGGCTATGGAAGCCCTTTTGAGTTTGCCAACTTTGATCTTATTTAGACAAGGTCATAGTCAAAGTGGAAGTTCTCTCCTCCCTTCAGAGAAGGGTACCTCCTTCTTTGATGGCCCTGTTCTTTCTACTGGGACCTCACTAGCACAGATCTTTCATTTAGGTTTTTTTGTTTGTTTGTTTGTTTGTTTGGCAGAGTGTCTTGGCTTTCCATGCCTAAAATACTCTCATGGGCTCTTCAGCCAGATCTGAAAACCTTAAGGGATGATTCTGAGGCCAGAGTGCTGTTTAGGAGAATTTATTTTCTAAAAATTCCCTTGACACTGATGCTACTGACCCAGTAACCACACTTAAGGGAATTACTAGGATGCTTAGATAGGCTCTTTCATTAATATTGTTCTTAAATAATTATTTATATTTTCATAAACAATAATTCTAAGAATATGATATTTTTCCTTTCTTCCCTCCTTAACTCCCTCCCTCTGTCACTCCCTTCTTTTCTTCCTTCTTTCTCTTTTAGTTTTTGAGATAGTATATTGTTAATTTACATTCTAACCAAAGGCTTAAGGCTCCACTAAATAAAGAATTCAACAAGCAAAAAGTAAAAAGGCTGCAGTTAAAATATAGGCAAAGGTTATAAATAAAAATCAAATGAAACAATGACCCTTTCCGGCATATAGAGCGAATTTTAAAATTATCACAGATTATTAACATGGAAAGTTAACATTTAAAAGGACAAGAGAGTTAGCTACTCCTATGTCCTGACAGAGTAAGAAAAATTTGTATGATTTTAAAATAGCTCTTTCGAAGTACAAGGCGATTTCATGATCTCAAACCACAGCACAGGCATATGAACTGGACAGCTGATGGGACAGTCGTGAACTGCACGGTATCAGGTACGCTTGTGCTGTCTCCCAGCCTAACACCCCAACTGAAGACGATATTCACACTGGGAAGACCCTCGGAGAACAACTTACCAACAGTTACTGGTGCTGTATCTGGGGCAAAGAATATTCAAATAGAAGAGATTGGGACTACAGATAGAAGAAAAATGGGAAAGGATGACCAGAGGTGAGGAAATGAGGCTTTGAAAAGGCAAAACAATTCCTGGCTGTTGGTCTGTTATCATGACAATTTGCCTAATCTACTAAGGAAAGTATTCCAAACTGAGGAGTAGATCATAGCTTAGTAACCTCTCCTGTCATTGCTCTGTGATCCTGTGTCTTTTTTTCCCCTTCCTTTCTACTTTCTAACAGTGGAAACTTCCTGTTAGTGTCTTTTATTAAATAAGACCATCATCAATGCCACATAAAAGGGATACATTTCGTATGGTTTTATTTAAAGAGAATTCACATTATAACATTTCTGGAGGGCAATTTAAAATATAAATCAAAAGCTTCTAAAAAATGTATTATTTTTGACCCAGAAAGTCCATTTCTTGGAATTTATCCTGAAGGAAATCAACATGACTGTATCTTCAAACATTTAGCAACACAAATATTCATCAAAGCGAGGTTTATTTTTAAAACATTGCAAAAGACTAAGTGTCTAATAAAGTAATACTTTTGAATCTGTGACACATTAAAACAAGCCATTTAAATGAAGAAGGATACTTAACTACCTAGAAAAATATCTAGAATATAATATTACATTTAGAAAATAAAGTCTAAAACAATGTGTTTTGAATTATTATTTTGAAAATGGAACACAGGCCTTTGTATGTCTTTATCATAAAGAAATGCTGAAAGTTTGAAGAGATAAATATATTTACCCTGATTGGACATTATACAATGAATGTATGAACCAGGAACATAACTTATAATCCCATAAATATGTATAAGTGTTATGTCTATTAAAAGTCTGGGGGTTAATGACTATTCAACTCTTTTTACATGACAACTCTTTCTAAATAAGTATGTATAAATTTTAGAATAAGAAAGGCAAAATTTAAATCACCTCAATACTTTTAAATACTTATGAAAACTTTTTAAATTTATTTATTATATTTATTCATTTATTTGAGAGGCAGAGTTATAAGTAGTTATAAGTAGAGAGAAGGAGAGACAGAGAGAGGTCTTCCACCCACTGGTTCACTCCCCAGATGACTGCAATGGCAGGAGCTGGGCCAATCTGAAGCTAGGAGCCAGGAGCTTCCTTGGGGTCTCCCAAATGGGTGCAGGGGCTCAAGCACTTGAGCCACCTTACACTGCCTTCCCAGGCCATAAGCAAAGAGCTGGATCTGAAGTGGAGTAGCCAGGACACGAATCCGTGCCCATATGGGATGCTGGCACTGCAAGCAGTGGCTTAGCTCCACAACACTGGCCCTGAAGATAACTTTTTGATTCCATAAAAGGGACTCCAAAAAAAAAATTTTTTTTTGACAGGCAGAGTGGATAGTGAGAGAGAGAGAGACAGAGAGAAAGGTCTTCCTTTTACTGTTGGTTCACCCTCCAATGGCCGCCGCGGTGCAGGGCCCAAGCACTTGGGCCATCCTCCACTGCACTCCCGGGCCACAGCAGAGAGCTGGCCTGGAAGAGGGGCAACCGGGACAGAATCCGGCGCCCCAACTGGGACTAGAACCCGGTGTGCCGGCGCCGCAAGGCGGAGGATTAGCCTAGTGAGCCGCGGTGCCAGCCCCAAAAATTTATTAAAAGCTAAATTTTACTTCCACATACAGAGAAATTGTTGAAGTCAGGAAACCTCAGTACAGTAGTGAGATATGAGTCTCCAAACAATAAAAAAAAAATCATCTGAACTGACCAGTGGCAATGTTCAACAAAACAATTGTAACTCTATTTCACAAACAAATTTTTTCCTATAAAATATCCTAGGTGAGTAGGAACTGAGCAACTTTTTAAGAGAGACACATAATTGTATCAAAAGAGATACTCGGTTATTAACCAGGGTGCTACAAGGCATGACACGTTCTTACTTGAAATAAGTGAATGAAATATGTGTGAGATTTTGTTTTATTTGTTATTCAATAGACAATACATCTATTTATGAGAAGGAAAATACTCGCATATCCACAATTAAAGAACATGAACTTAATTACTTAGTTACTGTTTCCTAAAAGTTTCTGCATCAAGGTGTGGCCGGTATAATCGATTATAGAACAGAAACTACAACTGCTAAGGAACACTAAGGTTATTTTTAACTGGTGACATATTCTTCCTTCGTGCTAACGCACAAATGACAAGCATCTGTACTGGTCATTGCATATACCAGCCTCTGGTTGTTCCCAAAATAGCAATGGTAGATTCTTCTTGATTTAAAGAGACTGACTCAGAGCTGATCCTACCATCTGAATTCTAATTCCAAACTTCCACTAACTGCTCTGAGGTCATGTTTTAATTCCTTAAGTAGTCCTAGACTCAGAATCATCAGCTGTCATGAATGGGAAATTTTGAAGAAAAATGATCTCTGAAGTATAAGATTCACTTTTTATTCTAGGCACTCCTTCTTCCTCAAGCTCCAAAAAACATAAAAGCATACAAATAATTGTCATTAATTCTAGTGTACCCTTTTAAAAAATGTAAACTGGAAATAATTATAAAGCTATTTATAAATACACACTATTGGAAATGGAATTTTCTGCTTGTTCAAAGTAAGCAATGAATGACAACTTCCTATTGAGAAATCAAAACTTAAGTAAACTGTTACAGAGTGCCTATAAACATCAATGACAACTCTTCATCTATTTTTAAATAAAGTTTATTAATGACTCATCTTCACTATTTGATGATAGATTGCATTTAATTTTTATTTGTAGGTAGTTAAATCTAATCATCACTTTGAGCCCTCAAATGAAATGTATATCCTTGACTTGATTTGATTTTTTTAATGCTATTTTTGAAAGTTTCTGGGCCCTGCTTGTTTAGATATTACCTGAAGCATTTGACAGCACCCAATCAATACCACAAAGCATTTGTGATGCTCTATGAAGTTTTTATGACCCAATCACATAAATTACGTTCATGAGAATCATCCAAATAAAATTGCACACAAAACATAATTATTCTCCTTTTTAAGTAGAGAAGTGGAAAAACAAACTAATATTATGATTTTGCACCAATAATAGTCACAGCTATTAAAAGATGAAAATAGGCCAGCGCCGCGGCTCAACAGGCTAATCCTCCACCTAGCAGCACCGGCACACCGGTTCTAGTCCTGATTGGGGCGCCGGATTCTGTCCCGGTTGCCCCTCTTCCAGGCCAGCTCTCTGCTATGGCCTGGGAGTGCAGTGGAGGATGGCCCAAGGGCTTGGGCCCTGCACCCCATGGGAGACCAGGAGAAGCACCTAGCTCCTGGCTTCGGATCAGCGCGGTGCGCTGGCCGCAGCGCGCCGGCTGTGGAGGCCATTGGCGGGTGAACCAACGGCAAAGGAAGACCTTTGTCTCTGTCTCTCTGTCCACTCTGCCTGTCGGGAAAAAAAAAAGATGAAAATATTCTTTAGATAAAGAAAGAAGCTCAAAAATTTTTAACAATTGTTCTAAGGTTAAATAATAAAAGTGGATTTAGACTAACAATGAGGTAAATACATAAAAACACCTATAGCTATGACTTTTTATTATTTATGTATTTCTAAAACTCAAATTAAAATGTAGTATAACTTCTCCTTTATATATGTGGAGATTTTCCAATTAATATTCTGTAAATATACTTCCTATAGCTTCCTAAACTCAAGGTAATCAAATTAGATCTTTGTGCCTTACAAACTAAAAAGAGTCTTTTTTTTTTTTAAAGATTTATTACTTATTTGAAAGAGTTAGAGAGAGAGGTAGAGGCAGAGAGAGAAGTCTTCCATCTGCTGGTTCACTCTCCAGATGGCTACAACAGCGAGAGCTACGCCGATCTGAACCCAGGAGCCAGGAGCTTTTTCCAGGTCTCCCACACGGGTGCAGGGACCCAAGGACTTGGGCCATCTTCTACTGCTATCCCAGGCCATAGCAGAGAGCTAGATCAGAAGAAGAGCACCTGGGACTTGAACTGGTGCCCATATGGGATGCCGGCGCCTCAGGCCAGGGTATTAACATGCTGCGCCACAGTGCCAGCCCCTAAAAAGAGTCTTAACACATTTATTAAAATAATCATTTATTCAATATGGAAACCACAATATGCAAAGCATCACATATTCACATACAAAGTCAGGTTCCCTTAAAATTAATTTTGCTAAGCAGAACAATTTTTCCCTCCTACTCTTTACATCCTTCATCCATCCATCTACCCTCTCATCTCTACTACAGATAGTAACCATTCCAGAGGCTGAACTAACAAAGGCATCCCCTAAAGGCTGGTACCCCAGTGAAAGAGACTCAGAGAAAACTAACATAATTGAAAAAAAAATACATACTATATAATGTAAACCAGGATTTTAGAGTCTACAAAAAGAATAATTATTGAAATTTATGTACATCTTTAATACTATCATTGCCAATCCTTTGTCATTTTGAACACTATGGAATACTATTCAGTGGTTAAAAAAAAAAGAAATCCTGTATTTTGCAACAAAATGGGTGCAACTGGAAGCCATTATACTTAGTGAATTAAGCCATTCCCAAAAAGACAGATACCATATGTTTGATCTGTGATAACTAACAGAGTATCTAAAATGTAATATATAGGAGTGAAATTGACATTTGAGATTCGATGATTGTTTACAGCTCTTGTCTCTACTGTTAAGGAACAGTGGTTTTTTTCTTTTTTCCACATTATTTGCCAATCACTTTACTTACTGTAGGGTTAATCTTATGAGTATAAAGTAAACAAAAAGTAGATCTTTGTTAAAAATTAAGAGTGGGAACAGGAGAGAGAAGGGGAAGAAGGATGGGAGTGCAGGCAGAGGGAGAGTAGGGTGGGAACGATCACTGTGTTCCTAAATTTCTATAAATTAAATGCATGAAGGTAAAAAAAGAATTTGATAGTTGAATATATTACTTAAAACTACTAACAAAGTACCAATATTCCCATGGTAAATTTTAGTTGGATGAATGGCCAACAACATTTGGAAAATACTCACTAATTATCAGAGAAATGCAAATCACCAACATCAACATCACTAGCCATCAGGGAACTACAAATCAATACCACAAAGAGATATTATCTCCCTCTAGATAGAAAAGTTATTATCAAAAAGAAAAACAGCAAGAGCTGGTGAGGATGTGGAGAAAAGGAAACCCTCATACACTGTAAGTGGGAATGCAAATTAGGACAGCCAGTATGGGAAACAGCATGAAGTTTCTCAAAGAACTAAAAACAGAACTGCCATTTGAGCCAGCAATCCCATTCCTTGGGTATACATATAAAGAAAATGAAATCAGTATGTCAAAGAGATACAAGCACTCTCATATTGATTGCAGCACTATTCACAAGAGCCAAGATACAGATTCAATCAAAGTATCCATTGACAGATGAATTGAATAAAGAAAATGTGGTGTATATATACACACAATGAAATATTGTTCAGTCATAAAAATAATGAAATTTTACCATTTGTAGCTACGTGAATGGAATTGGAGTACATTATGTTAAGTGGCATAAGTCAGGCACAGAAAGACAAATACTACAGGTTCTTATTCATGTGGAAGCTAAAAAAAGTTGATATCCTAAAAATACGAAGCAGAATAGTGATCACCAGAGGCTAGGAAGGGTAAGAATGGAGGGGAGGGTAGAGAGAGGTTGAGTAAAATGTACCAAAATACATTTATATAGGAGGAATGAATTTACATATTCTAAAGTGTTATAGACATAGTTTACAACAATTTATTATATACCTCAAAATAACTAGAAGAGGGGCCAGCGCTGTGGCATAGCGGGTAAAGCCCCCACCTTCAGTGCTGGCATCCCACATGGGCACCGGTTTGAGTCCTGGCTGCTCCACTTCTGATCCAGCTCTCTGCCATGGCCTGGGAAAGCAGTAGAAGATGGCCCAAGTCCTTGGGCCCCTGCATCTGCATGAGAGACCCGGAAGAAGCTCTTGGCTCCTGGTTTTGGATCAGTGCAGCTCTGGCCATTGTGGCCATCTCGGGAGGAAACAAGGGAATAGAAGATCTCTCTCTCCCTCCCTCTCTCTCTCTGCCTCTGCTTCTCTGTAATTTTGCCTTTCAGATAAAACTATTAAAAATTTTTTTAAAAAGAATATCATAAGAAGAACAGAATCACTACTATCAATTTTATGCATCTATGATGCTTCACAGGTGGAAGGACTTGACCGACACCGTCCTCTTTCACTGTTAGCTAACAAAATGTGGGCCCCTGGAAAGATCAGGTGAAGCAGAAAGGGCGGAGGTCCCTGCTTGCCACAGTGGCTTGCAACTCTAGGGCAAACAGGGAGAGTATTCAGCAGATGACTGGGAAAGGAGACTTGGGAGCGCTCGGATCTAGACAATGCTGATGGCGAGAGGAACATAATTCCTGTGAGAGAAAATGGAATGCTAGGAAGAAGACATTAACACTCTGCCTGCATTAATGTAAGCAAGGTAAGTGCCTTCTGAACCCTCTCCATAGTCTTTGCTCACCCGGGAAATCTGTCTTCTCCCTCAAAAGCCTCTTCCTTTTAAAATGTGCAGCTCAAATCACAACAGCAGCAAAAAGTTTCTCTGGGCATCCCAGCTCGCACGGAACATGACTTGAAGAGGCAGGGCTGTGTTATGTTGAAGAACACGGACTCAAGCCCAGCTGCCTGTGTTGGCATTCAGATCAGCCTCTTGTGGGCTGCATGAACTTGGGCAAGCAACCAAGCTTCCTTGTGCCTTCAGGAGGGAATGCAGGTATACGGTGAAACAAATTGGTACTCTCCCATCACTTTATGTATTAGTGTTGTCTCTTTAGCTGAGTGATAAGGATTTGTGTCTGGCAAAATTCTAGAGCAGATATGAATATTTTTAAATGTTGCTGAAAAATTCTTACATAAATTAATAACTGAGGTTTGAGAAGAATAACTATATAACAACATGAATTCTCCAGTTCGGGACACTTGAACTTGATTTCCAAGACATCTCTAGTCCATAAGCCCAGAGCACTTAAATGATAAAACAAACAGCTAGCTGTTTGCAGGGTAGATTGACTATGACTTTTATTATTGTATTCTCTTTTATGCCATGTTGTCAAAAGGGTAAACATTATTTGAATAGTTCAAGTATAGATTTGCCTATAGACTAATGAACTAGTACTGGAAAGTTTCCAAGTATTATTTTCTGTACCTTGTTTCCAAAATAAAAAAAAATGCATCAGATAGCCTTGGAAGCCAAAAGCCAAGAATCTATGGATGAAATTTAGCTATCTGTGGTGTGGTTTTAAAACTACTTACACATAACACACATACATACACACACAGTAAAAATATGAATATGTGTGTTTTCCTAGAGAATAAAGTCCAAAATCTTAAGATAGATAGTGGGTTATAATGCTAAAAAGGATAAGAACCTCTAATATAAATGATCTATTAAGTTCCTCACACTGTAAAGTTGTATGACTCTCTCATTAAATATCCTCATTACAAAGAATTAGATTTTTGTGGTCAAATATTTCATGATTAGCATGGATTGAAATGTAATACATACTATTTTAAACTTCAAAAAAGAATGAGATTAAGTTCTGTTTACAAAACAGCACTGAAATAAACATTTTCATCATTTCTGGCCTTGGGTCATTGCTTTTTGGAAATCAAAAAAGGAATGAACTTTGCATTACCACAAAGGGCAACCCAGCACAAGCTGCAGATGTGCTGGATCCAGGCAGGCCACGTTGTCCCTCTTCACATAAAACACAGCTTTCAAACCGTGGACGCCTCAGGCTATGCTTCCTTATTTATAGGAACGTTCTTCCTCCTTTTTATACCAGGTCATTCCGATTTTTAAAATCAATATAGCATCATTTAGAACACAAGGAGAATGGCAGGACCCAAGCCAGGAGGAATAAAGACATAGCTCTCTCTTCTCTGGGCAAATTTCTTCACCTTGTCCAGCTCTTGGTTTTCTTCAGTATAAAAAGTAAGGAAGTCAGGAGTCAAATCTCCCCCTGGTGTGCTGATTTTTCATTTGGGCACCTTCCAAAATCTTACTTGGCCTAAAAATGTCTATCCTGTAATTGTATGTGCCTGGTTAAAGACAGGGTAGAAGGAGAACCAAGATAACCCAGGTAATTCTTCCTGGTTGGCACTCCAGGGCTTTATGCATAGTACCACAAATTCTTCAATCAGAAAAAACAATTTTGTCTATATTCAAAAAAGTAAAGTTTAAAAATGCCAAACAAATACTTTAGGGATTCACAGATGTTTGGGAAAAAATAGCAACAACAGACATTAAGGAATAGACACAGTACAATTATTTGGGTGGGCTCCATCACATCAGAATTCAGAAAAGTTTTGTATTCACTTTGTGAGGTAAAAGGATGAGGTTCACTACTCCCCAGTGATCACGTGAATGCAGAATCAAGAGGAGAGGTATGTAAGGGTTGTGTTTTACATGCTAATGTTTACTTCTTTTTTCTATTTTGTATAAAATCTATTAAGATTTCTCCAGGAAGAAAAATAAGGCCATATACAATGTTCTAGATATTGTGAATTCATTTTTGCCTTAATCCATTCCGGTTTCTGTAAGATACTACCATTGACTGACGGTTTACACAACAAACATTTATTTCTCACAATTTGAAGATCAGGGATTCCAATATCAAGGTGCTGACAGAGTCCATGTCTGGGAGAGCCCACGTCTTAAGTCATAGATGGCCATCTTCGCTCCACGTGGCAGAGAGGCAGCCTACTCCCTGGGGCCTCTTGTATATGGGCACTAATGCCATTAATAAGGGCCCCATCCTTATGATCTGATCACTGGTCAAAGGCATCCAAATACAATCACGTAGGGGATTGGGATTTTCTTTTTTTTTTTTTTTTTTGACAGGCAGAGTGGACAGTGAGAGAGAGAGAGAGAGAGAGAGAGAGAGAGAGAAAGGTCTTCCTTTGCTGTTGGTTCACCCTCCAATGGCCACCGCTGCAGCCGGCGCACCGCGCTGATCCGATGGCAGGAGCCAGGTGCTTCTCCTGGTCTCCCATGGGGTGCAGGGCCCAAGCACTTGGGCCATCCTCCACTGCACTCCCGGGCCATACCAGAGAGCTGGCCTGGAAGAGGGGCAACCAGGACAGAATCTGCACCCCGACCGGGACTAGAACCGGTGTGCCGGCACCACAAGGCGCAGGATTAGCCTAGTGAGCCGCAGCGCCGGCCTAGGGATTAAGATTTGAAGTATGAATTTGGAGGGGCCACAACATTCAACCTATAGCACCGATATCCCTGGCTCCCAAATTCTTGTCCTCTTTACTTGCAAAAAATACATTCATTTGGTCCTAAAAAAGCCCCCAAAATACGAACTCTTTCCAGCATCAATTCTAAAGTCCAAAGTGTTGTCAAAATATCATTTAAATCATATTTGGATGAAACTCAAGGTATGATTAGCCTGGAAGTGAACCCCTCTCCAGTTTGAGACTGGGAAACCAAACAAGTTATGTGCTTCTAAAAACACAGTGGTAGAACATGAATATAATTGGCATTTCCAAGTTTCACCAAAATGGTGAAATAGGAAAGAACAAAGGGTAACTTAACAGAACAAAGAACATTAAATTTTAAGGCTCAACAATATTCTTTGGCTCAATTCATCATACTCCAGACCACTGGGACAGCAACGTTATACCCGTGGTTCACAGGGGTGCAGGCCATTCCCTGGGTCTCTGTGATGGCTATGTCACAGCTCTCTGTTATGACCTTGTCCCTGTGGTGGTGGCTCCTTCACAGGCTAGAATCATGGCCCCAAACTCCAGGAAGCCCCATCCTTTAGAACCTAGGAAGAGGCAGCCATACCTCCCAGGCTGATGTCCTCAGGGGCCCATGACAGGAGGATATGTGAGTTTTTAATCACAAATGAGGTCATCTTTCCATTGTCTTCAATAGAGCCTGGCTACTGTTAAGATGGCTGATCCATACTAATATCATCAACTGGTGAGTTGCCCACGCTCTCAGGGTCCTCATTTTTTGCAGTACCAATAAATTAAATGATTGGGTCCCTGGGAAGCTCAGATTGAGTCCCTGGATCCCACTTCAACCTGGCTCAGCCTCATCTGTTGCATTTATTTGGGAGTGAAAAATCAAATGGGACGTCAATCAATCTTTCTCTCTCTCTCTCTCCCTCCCTCCCTCCCTCTCTCTCTTCTTTCGCCTTTCAAATAATATTTTTCTCCCAACCTCTACCCATTACCAAATTTCAAAGTTGCTTGCCATGTTTAGGTATGTTATACTAGCCACTACTTCTTGGTACAATATCTGTGCTGTATTACAAAGAATTGGTTCATATGGTTATGGAGGCTGAGTGATCCCATGATCTGCCATCTGCAACTCAGAGACCAAAGTAATCCAGTGGTGTAATTCAGTCCAAGTTCAAAAATCTAAGAATCAAGAGAGCTAATCTTATAAATTCCAATCTGAGGACAAAAGATGAAACAAGGTATCTCAGCTCAAGCAAGCAGTAAAGAAGTAAAAAGGGGTGAATTCCTCCTTCCTCCACCTTGTTCTATTCAGATTAAACAATATCTACCCAGAGTAGAAAAGGCAATCTATTTTACTGAACCCATGGGTTCAAATGCTAATGTCATATAGAAACAATCATGAACACTCCTATAAATGATGTTTGATCTGAGCACCTTGTGGCCAAATTACCACATAACATTACCCATCTCAATACCTACATTTTAAATCAAATCTATGTTACCTAAAGCAGGGGTCAGTAGACTATAGCTTGTGTCTCTTTTTGTAATGAAGCTGTGTTGGACCATAGTCATGCCCATTAATTTACGTATTGTCTGTAGCTGTTCTCAGACTACTCAGCAAAGTTGAGTTACCATGACAGAGACAATATGGATAGCACATCTAGATGCTCTAATTCCTTAATAAAAAGATTGCCTGACCCTTGATCCAAAGCATTCAAATAAAGAAATCTACCACATATGCTCATACAGCATAACTCTTATTCTATTTCTCTTTCCTATTAAACTTCAAATGGTAATAAATTTTTTAGTTTATTTGTTATTTATTTGAAAGGGAAAACTAGAGAGAAAGAGGGAGAGACATAAAGAGAGAGAGGGAGATCTTTCATCCACTGGTTTATTCCCCAAATGGCCACAACAGCCAGGTCTGGGCCGGGCAGAAACCAGTGGCTGAGAACTCCATCCTGGTCTCTCACATGGGTGGCAGGAGTCCAAGCACTTGGTTCATCTTCCACTGCCTTCCAAGGCACATTAGCAGAAGCTGGATTGGAAGCAGAGCAGCTGGAACTTGAACTGACACTCCAATATGGGATGCTGGCTTCAACTCTGTAAGTAAATGTACATCCATTAAAACTCACAACTATTCTCCTTCCAACTGATCAGCTGACATTTTCCTTATAGAATTTCTGAGCAGCAGACCTCCATGGCTCCCAAAATGCACTGCAGCTACGAGCAGATTTCCCTCTCCATATAGGTTGACAGAGCAATTGGTAAATGAGAATCATGCTATTGACTCCATTTGCAGAGACCATCATTGTCCCCATGGCCATACCATTCATGTGCCCACCATACCAATTCAAGGTGACCAACGATGAGGCATTTAGGCAAACTATCCACTCTGGCAGGCAGAGAGGAGTCACCACAATATTTTTAAGTTATGCTCGTTTCCTTCTTACCACTGATTTCCTGCTAATGAGTGTCCCTGGGGCCCTCCAGGGAAATAAATAGAATTCTCCGTCAGTCTTCAGACCTCACATACCTATTCACTTCAGCATGCCCCCCTTCAAACAACTTTCAACATTTACCTGTATGGTGTCAATTACAAAACTGGGTAATACATACTCTATTATAAAATTGAATGAGTGGCTACATATGTTTGAACTCCAAAGTTACTTAGAATGTTATCAGTGGGGTAGAGTTTGAAACGTGCCAGGGGATTCCAATTCAATCCCATCAAGGTGGCATGTACCAATGCCATCTCTCTAGTCCAAGTGATCAATTTCTGTTCACAACTGATCATAATGATAGGTCTAAGAGTCAAAGGGATCACATAAACAAGACTAGTGTCTGCTAATATTATCTGATAGAATAAAAAAGGGACAGAATGATCCAACATAGGAAGCAGGATACACACCAGACTCATAGAATGGCAGATGTCCTAAACAGCACTCTGGCCTCAGAATCAGCCCTTAAGGTTTTCAGATCTGCCTGAAGAGCCCATGAGAGTATTACAGGCATGGAAAGCCAAGACACTCTGGCAAAACAAAACAAAACAAAACAAAACAAAAAAAAACAAACAAACAAAAAACAAAACAAAACAAAACAAAAAACACTAAATGAAAGATCTCTGCTAGTGAGATCCCAGTAGAAAGAATGGGCCATCAAAGAAGGAGGTACCTTTCTCTGAAGGGAGGAGAGAACTTGCACTTTGACTATGACCTTGTCTAAATATGATCAGAGTTGGTGAACTCAAAAGGCTTCCATAGCCTTGGCAACTCATGACAAGAACCTAGGGAGATTACTGATGCCATAAACAAGAGTGTCAATATGTTAAGTCAACAACAGGAGTCACTGTGCACTTACTCCCCATGTAGGATCTCTGTCCTTAATGTGTTGTTCAATGTGAATTAATGCAATAACTAGTACTCAAACAGTATTTTACACTTTGTGTTTCTGTGTGGGTGCAAACTGTTGAAATCCTTACTTAATATATACTAAATTGATCTTCTGTATATAAAGAGAATTGAAAATGAATCTTGATGTGAATGGAAGGG
The DNA here is from genome assembly GCF_964237555.1 of Oryctolagus cuniculus. NCBI lineage: Eukaryota > Metazoa > Chordata > Mammalia > Lagomorpha > Leporidae > Oryctolagus > Oryctolagus cuniculus. Next base: position 93,280,586 of record NC_091432.1, read on the forward strand.
GGGAGGGAGCGGGAGATGGGGGGGTTGTGGGTGGGAGGGAAGTTATGGGAGGGAAAAGGCCATTATATTCCAAAAGCTGTACTTTGGAAATTTATGTTTATTAAATAAAAGTTTTTTAAAAAAAGAATGTTATCAGTGGTTAGTACCAAGTATCAGGGTAATGTTATCAGTGGTTAACATGGAGTAGCAAGATGATCAGGACTTTTTCTTAATGTTCTAACACATTTCTTGCAAAATAAAGAATAATTTTTTTCAAAATGAAAAAATTAAGCACATTGGAAATAATACAGAAAATCCCAGAAAACATGAAACATTTCTTCCTATTGTTAGATCCCATGATTATGATGAGGTGAGGGTGGAGGTATAAACTTATACAGACTCGAGCAGATTGATGAACATGAGCACACAGAAGTCAAAAAACTCTTAGTTCATTTGTGGCATTGTTGTAGAAGACCTAAAAAAAAAAAAAGAAAGAAAGAAAAAATCTACCAATTCAAAGTAGTATTTTAAAGATAGAGTTGGACTATGATTCTCACAATCAATTTTTATTCTTCTCTGGAATTTTATCATACTGCCAAAGTGTGAAGGTGCCCCCCAAAACCATGTGTTAGAAATTTAATCCCCAAAGCTAAAGTGTGGAGATAAGACCTTTGAGAGATGATTTGGCCATGGTGCCACCTTTGTGAATGGATCAATGCCACGTATAAAAGGGCCTGAGGAGGTTAATTTGATTTTTTTTTCTCCCTCTCACAATCTCTCACCCTCTCCCATGGGATGAGGTAGCAAGAACGCTCACCAGATGCCAGTACCTTGATTTTCCACTTTCCAGACTCCAGAACAGTGAGAAATAAATTTCTCTTCTTTGCAAGTCATTGTTTGTGGTATTTTTAAAAGATTTAGTTATTTGAAAGACAGAGAGGGAGAGGGGGAGAGAGAGAGGAGGAAAGAAAGAAGTATTTTTCCATCCACTGGTCCATTCCTCAAATTCCTGCAACCACTGGGGCTAAGCCAGGCTGAAGCCAGTAATTCCATACAAGTACCCCATGTGGGTGACAGGAATACACGTACATGATCCATCATCTACTGCCTCCCAGGAGCATTAGCAGGAAGCTGAATCAGAAGTGTAATACAGTCTCACAAGGGATGAGACATCTCAAGAGGGCAGCTTAACCTACTGTACCCCAATACCCACCCCTAAGTGGCATTCTGTTACAACGCAAAATGGCCCAAGATGTATGTTCTCTCCCATTCTAATAAGACTGAACTTATCTGGGTCGTACAAGTAGAAAATAAGTAGAGTTTTCTTCAATTTTATGTAATATGAATAAATACCATATTAATGATATTTAGGCTGAAGTCTTAACTCCATGGTTTAAAAAACATACTGGTATATACAACTTTTTACTTAGTTTTTCTTTTTTTAACTTTTATTTAATGAATATAAATTTCCAAAGTACAGCTTATGGATTACAATGGCTTCCCCCCCCATAACTTCCCTCCCACCCACAACCCTCCCATCTCCCGCTCCCTCCCCCCTTCCAATCACATCAAGATTCATTTTCAATTCTCTTTATATACAGAAGATCAGTTTAGCATATATTAAGCAAAGAATTTAACAGTTTGCACCCACACAGAAACACAAAGTGTAAAATACTGTTTGAGTACTAGTTATTGCATTAAATCACAATGTACAGCACATTAAGGACAGAGATCCTACATGGAGAGTAAGTGCGCAGTGACTCCTGTTGTTGACTTAACAAATTGACACTCTTGTTTATGGCGTCAGTAATCACCCTAGGCTCTTGTCATGAGTTGCCAAGGCTATGGAAGCCTTTTGAGTTCACCAACTCTGATCATATTTAGACAAGGTCATAGTCAAAGTGCAAGTTCTCTCCTCCCTTCAGAGAAAGGTACCTCCTTCTTTGATGGCCCATTCTTTCTACTGGGATCTCACTAGCAGAGATCTTTCATTTAGTGTTTTTTGTTTTGTTTTGTTTTGTTTTTTGTTTGTTTGGTTTTTTTGTTTTTTTTGTTTTGTTTTGTTTTGTTTTGTTTTGCCAGAGTGTCTTGGCTTTCCATGCCTGTAATACTCTCATGGGCTCTTCAGGCAGATCTGAAAACCTTAAGGGCTGATTCTGAGGCCAGAGTGCCGTTCATGACATCTGCCATTCTATGGGTCTGCTGTGTATCTCGCTTCCTATGTTGGATCGTTCTCTCCATTTTTTATTCTATCAACTAGTATTTGCAGACACTAGTCTTGTTTATGTGATCCCTTTGGCTCTTAGTCCTATCATTATGATCAATTGTGAACAGAAATTGATCACCGGGACTAGTGAGATGGCATTGGTACATGCCACCTTGATGGGATTGAATTGGAATCCCCTGGTGTGTTTCTAACTCTACCGTTTGAGGTAAGTCAGCTTGAGCATGTCCCGAATTGCACATCTCTTCCCTCTCTTACTCCCACTGTTATATTTAACAGCGATCACTTTTCAGTTAAGTTTCAGCACTTAAGAAGAATTGTGTATTGATTACAGTATTCAACCAAAAGTATTAAGTAGAACAAATAAACAAACAAACAAAAAATACTAAGGGGGATAACGTATTAAGTTGTTCATCAACAGTCAGGGGAAGGGAAAAGAAATAAAGGAGTCCCAAAGATGACCTCTGCATCCCATCTTCCACACCAAATATTAACAAAACCTCTTTTTTTTCCAGTCATCTGGTTATCTTATAATGTGTTCAAGCTGTCATAAAGTTACTAAAAGAATCAGGACTGAAGGTAAATGAGCTAGAATCACATCTAGATGCAAGATTCTCTGTGTTTCTTCTGAAATATTCTTCTTATCAGTTTGTTACCAAGGTCTTGAATAGCTGGCTCACATCACTCATATCACATCAGCCATCACCATATAGTGGCATTTATATTCACAGCTGACACCAAATAATTATGGTGGTACTATGTAAGATTATTTCTTCCTGCCTTGTCCTGGATTTCAGAAGCCTGAACTGGTATCCTACTGAGTTAATTTTTCCAAAAATAAAAGTATCTCAGAATCTGCCCTCTATTCTATTCCCTTCATTATTATTACTGTAGCATAAGATTTTGAATTTGGATAGCCTTAGGTTCAGGTTCTAGTTCTCATGTGTGACTTTTCACAAGGTAATCTCATGTAGACTCATCATCCATAGAATGGTATTATTTTCCAGGTAATATGCTGATAAAGACAATGTGTTTAGCACAAGATTTATATTTAGCATTATATTTAGTATTTAGCATTATATGTAGTGCATAGTAGGTATTCAGGAAAATGGAAGCTAACTTGAGTATCATACCTTAACACATAATTCTGATCTTGATTATGACATCCTCCTAATGAAATTTTCTGACTTTCTTCTCTCTTCAGCCTGTCCTTATTGTTACCAAATCTATATTTAATCATTGACAAACAAACTAAAATCACTCTCTGGAGAAAGAACAGTCTCTTCAATAAATGGTGTTGAGAGAATTGGATCTCCACAAACAAAGGTATTAAATAAGATTTCTACCTTATACCATAGACAAAAATCAACTCATAATGGACCAAGGAAAAAACATGGACAAATAGGGTTACATCGAGCTAAGAAATTTCTGCACAGCAAAGGAAACACTTAACCAAGTGGAGAGGCAACTGACAGATTGGGAGAAAAGGTTTGCAAACTATGAAACTGATAAAGGATTATTATCCAGAATCTATAAAGAGCTCAAGAAACACAACAACATAACAGACAATCCAGTTAGAAATGAACAAAGAACTTGCACAGGCATTTTTCAAGAGAGGAAATTCAAATGACCAACAGCCACTTGAAAAAATGCTCAGGATCACTAATCATCAGGGAAACGCAAATCAAAACCACAATGAGGTTTCATCTTGCCCAAGTTAGAATGGCTCACATACAGAAATCAACAAACAACAAATACTGGCGAGATGCAGGGAAGATGGTACCCTAACCCACTACTGATGGGAACGTACACTGGTGCAGCCACTATGGAAGACAGTATAGAAAAAACTCAGAAATCTGAATATAGAGCTACCATATGATCCAGCCATCCCACTCTTGGGAATTTACCAAAATGTAAAGAAACCAGCATATGAACGAGTGATTTGTACACCCATGATTATTGCAGGGCAATTCATAGTTGTTAAGATATGGAATCAACCCAGATGTCCATCAACAGATGACTCGATAAAGAAAATGTGGCATATTTACAAAATGGTATACTACTCAGCCATAAAAATGAATAAAATCCTGTCTTTTGAAACAAAGTAGATACAACCGGAGACCATTATGCTTCGTGAAATAAGCCAGTCTCAAAAAGACAAATATTACATGTTTAAGAATACAAAAAAGTAAAAATATTTGATATGAGTGAAAATGATAGCTTACTGAAATAAACCAGACCCAAAAAGACAAATATCACATGTTTTATAGGTTAAAAAAATCATGTATAAGTGAAATTGACTTCTTGGGATTTGATTATTATTTATAGCCCTTGTCTATATTTCTGATAACAGTGGTCTTCTTTTTACTTGTTGAACTTTTACTTAGTGTAGCATTAATCTTGTGATTATCAAGTAAATTAAAGTGATATCACAAAAATTCAAAAAGAAAGAAGTGAAGGAATGAGAGAGGGAGGGAAGGAGGAAGGGATGAAAGGAAGAAAGTGTCATTGTATTCTTGAAGTTTCATCTATGAACCTACATGGAATCTATTCTCTTTATATGAATAAAAATAAAATAAAAACAAGTCACACATTCCCTATTAATAAATTCAATCGTAATACTCATGAGATCAATTGTTAAATCCTTATTATAACATAGAACGTCTTCATGGCTTGAATTTTCTCCTTCATCCAACCAATGACAATATTTGATATCCACTCTAGAGCAGGGGGAGTGGATATGGTGGAGAGCAGAACCACACTGTCCACATTTATGGAGCACATGTAAAAAGCTACAGGCACTATCAAAAGTCAGCTCTCTCCTGTGCACGATGTTAATTGACCCCACTTATAAAGGCATAAATACTTAGGTCTGAATATCCTACAGGGGCTATAACAGAGACAAAGATGAGGACAGAAACCAAATCCTATTAAAGAAGCTTTCAGAGGTCAGCAAGACAAATACAAAAACTCAGCTTCTGAGTTTAGATTTGACACGGGAGATAATGGAGATATGAATACATCGAGTATAGTACAAATCTATTCAAGATGATTATCAGAAAGTCTTCCTAGACAAATTGTGCTTAGGGCTGGGCCTCTAAACCAGACAGAATGCCCACAACTAGAGCAGGGAGGACATTCCAACCAGCAGGAAGAACATCAAACTAGGCAAATCAATTTGTCATCCAAGTTTCAAGTTTCTCTGAGAAAAATAAATTTCTCAATTGCAACCTTTATGGTGGCTGAACTATTAGGAAATGTAGTCATCTAAAACAGCCATTCTCAAACCCTGGTTTGTGTTACCATCACCTAACAAGGCAAATAATGAACCAGGCTCATTGAAGTAGAGTAGGATCTGAGCTGGTTTTACCCCGGTTCCTGGGTAATTCTGACACACACACAGTTTGGAATCATTGTCTTAAAAGAGCTAAATCGCTGCTTTTCAAAGAATGGGACATGACCAGCACTATCATTACAGGATCTCAGGAGCTAGCCCAGAATCACTGAATGAAACTCTGCACATTAACAGATCTCCATGGGACTCCTATGGACACTTACAACATTAAGGAGAACTGTTCTAAACCAGGAGCTCTTAAGCCCAGCTTCACATTAGAATCACACTAGAAGCTTTAGAAGTTACTTATCCTAGAGCCAACCCTCAGATTACTGACCATTTTATATTCAGGTACACATGTTTAGTTTATAATAATGTCTATAGGGGAAAGTAATATATCATATATGTAAGCTCTTCAGGTTATAGTGTGTTCTGATCCAAAACTTATCAGTTAGTTGAAAAGTTTCTGATGTGTCTTTTTTTTTAAGATTTATATATTTATTTGAAAGTTAGAATTACACAGAAAGAGAAGGAGAGGCAGAGGGAGTTTTCACTCCCCAATTGGCTGCAACACCCAGAGCTGCGCTTTATCTGAAGCCTGGAGCCAGGAGCTTCTTCCAGGTATCCCACGTGGGTGCAGGGACCCAAGGATTTGGTCCATCTACTATTGCTTTCCCAGGCCATAGCAGAGAGCTGGATCAAAAGCGAAGCAGCTGGGACTTGAACCAGCGCCCACATGGGATGCCAGCACTGCAGGCGGGGGCTTTACCCACTATGCCACAGCATCGGCCCTCTGATGTGTCTTAATGTATTAGGGAAAATACCTGACTTTAGCAGGCCTCCCCTAATTAATAAGGCTCTGACATTTAAAAGATGGTAATTTGAATTTTAAAAATAAATAATACTGGTGCCACGGCTCACTAGGCTAATCCTCCGCCTTGCGGCGCCAGCACACCGGGTTCTAGTCCCAGTCGAGGCGCTGGATTCTGTCCCGGTTGCCCCTCTTCCAGGCCAGCTCTCTGCTGTGGCCAGGGAGTGCAGTGGAGGATGGCCCAAGTGCTTGGGCCCTGCACCCCATGGGAGACCAGGATAAGTACCTGGCTCCTGCCATCGGATCAGCACGGAGTGCCGGCTGCAGTGCGTCTGCCGTGGCAGCCATTGGAGGGTGACCCAACGGCAAAAGGAAGACCTTTCTCTTTGTCTCTCTCTCTCACTGTCCACTCTGCCTCTCAATAATAAATAAATAAATAAATAATATTTGCATATGGGTCATGTCTGAATTGTCATAAATTCAGAATTAGCATATACAATTGAGTCTGATTTTATGATTAAAGATGTATTGTAGCCGGCGCCGTGGCTCACTAGCCTAATCCTCCGCCTTGCAGCGCCAGCACACCGGGTTCTAGTCCCAGTCGGGGCGCCGGATTCTGTCCCGGATGCCCCTCTTCCAGGCCAGCTCTCTGCTGTGGCCAGGGAGTGCAGTGGAGGATGGCCCAAGTACTTGGGCTCTGCACCCCATAGGAGACCAGGAGAAGTACCTGGCTCCTGCCATCGGATCAGCACAGTGCGACAGCCGCAGCGCGTCGGCCGCGGTGGCCATTGGAGGGTGAACCAATGGCAAAGGAAGACCTTTCTCTCTCTCTCTCTCTCACTGTCCACTCTGCCTGTCAAAAAAAAAAATGTATTGTAATGATAGCACGTATTTTAAAAGTCACAAAAATGATTGACTTTTAATGCTTTAAAATAAGCATAAAAAAATCTTGGTGCAAGAAAATCATATAGGTAAAATTAATTTAATCTATGGCTTTAATATGTGGCTGCCATCTTCTAAAAATTATTTTATTTGATTACCAGTAATATTTAAGATTATGCTACCATCTGCTGGTAGACATTTTAAGTGGCATGTATAATGCAGTAAGGCTTATTTTGTTTTAAATGGAACTACATTCTTTGCTATTGTTATCAATGAATGTGTTTCACATTAAAACTTAAAAACTCATAAAAGAAAACATTGAACCATAATATAAATTTGGGATATAGTTAAGACATGTTATAAAATACACTTTGAAGAAATATACAAACTGAGGAAGGGTGAGGAGGAGTTACATGCAGGGTTTGGCCCATGGTTGCTTCATTCTAAGGCTGCGGGACACTTAGCCATGTCACTAACAGTAAGCATGTCAGGAACAAGGAAGAGAGATTTTTCTTAGGAAAGGCATTGAAGAAAAGAAAGCAGAAAAATTCAGGATTCTCAAGAAATACAGAAGTGCAGTGCTCACAGAAAAACTGGTGGCAAAATATGAAAGTGAAAAGAAACAAAATGTATGTGTGGGTACATAAATAGTTTTCTATGTGCAGCTATATATAGTTATGCATATACATAGATATATTGGGAGGAATGGTAAGGCTTATATATAAATATATTGAACATTCTAGCACTCTGGACTTCGGTTTGTAAAATAGCATCTGGAACCCATAGAAGAAGCCCACAGTGTCCCAACTTCCAAAAAGTGGGACAGCTCTCCCACGCCTGCCACAATGTGCTTAAAGTATTGCTACCAATATAGAGACATTACAGAGACTTTGCTAACTAATGAATGTCACCAGGCCGGCGCCGCGGCTCACTAGGCTAATCCTCCGCCTAGCGGTGCCGGCACACTGGGTTCTAGTCCCGGTTGGGGCGCCGGATTCTGTCCTGGTTGCCCCTCTTCCAGGCCAGCTCTCTGCTGTGGCCCGGGAGTGCAATGGAGGATGGCCCAAGTGCTTGGGCCCTGCACCCCATGGGAGACCAGGAAAAGCACCTGGCTCCTGGCTCCTGCCATCGGATCAGCGCAGTGCGCCAGCCGCAGCGCGCCGGCTGCGGCAGCCATTGGAGGGTGAACCAATGGCAAAGGAAGACCTTTCTCTCTGTCTCTCTGTCTCTCTCTCTCACTGCCCACTCTGCCTATTAATGAAAATTACAAAACCTTAAAGAAAGAAATAGAAGAGGATACCAAGAAATGGAAAAATCTTCCATGCTCATGGATTAGAAGAATCAATATCATCAAAATGTCCATTCTCCCAAAAGCAATTTATAAATTCAATGCAATACCAATCAAGATACCGAAGACCTTCTTCTCAGATCTGGAAAAAATGGTGCTGAAATTCATATGGAGGCACAAGAGACCTCGAATAGCTAAAGCAATCTTGTACAACAAAAACAAAGCCGGAGGCATCACAATACCAGATTTCAGGACATACTACAGGGCAGTTGTAATCAAAACAGCATGGTACTGGTACAGAAACAGATGGATAGACCAATGGAACAGAATTGAAACACCAGAAATCAACCCAAACATCTACAGCCAACTTATATTTGATCAAGGATCTAAAACTAATTCCTGGAGCAAGGACAGTCTATTCAATAAATGGTGCTGGGAAAATTGGATTTCCACTTGCAGAATCATGAAGCAAGACCCCTACCTTACACCTTACACAAAAATCCACTCAACATGGATTAAAGACCTAAATCTACGACCTGACACCATCAAGTTACTAGAGAACATTGGAGAAACCCTTCAAGATATTGGCACAGGCAAAGAATTTCTGGAAAAGACCCGGGAGGCACAGGCAGTCAAAGCCAAAATCAACTATTGGGATTGCCTCAAATTGAGAAGTTTCTGTACTGCAAAAGAAACAGTCAGGAGAGTGAAGAGACAACCGACAGAATGGGAAAAAATATTTGCAAACTATGCAACAGATAAAGGGTTAATAACCAGAATCTACAAAGAGATCAAGAAACTCCACAAAAACAAAACCAATAACCCACTTAAGAGATGGGCCAAGGACCTCAATAGACATTTTTCAAAAGAGGAAATCCAAATGGCCAACAGGCACATGAAAAAATGTTCAAGGTCATTAGCAATCAGGGAAATGCAAATCAAAACCACAATGAGGTTTCACCTCAGCGCAGTTAGAATGGCTCACATGCAGAAATCTATCAACAACAGATGCTGGCGAGGATGTGGGGAAAAAGGGACACTAACCCACTGTTGGTGGGAATGCAAACTGGTCAAGCCACTATGGAAGTCAGTCTGGAGATCCCTCAGAAACCTGAAGATAACCCTACCATTCAACCCAGCCATCCCACTCCTTGGAATTTACCCAAAGGAAATGAAATTGGCAAACAAAAAAGCGGTCTGCACCCTAATGTTTATTGCAGCACAATTCACAATAGCCAAGACCTGGAACCAACCTAAATGCCCATCAACAGTAGACTGGATAAAGAAATTATGGGATATGTACTCTTTAGAATACTATACCGCAGTAAGAAACAATGAAATCCAGTCATTTGCAACAAAATGGAGGAATCTGGAACACATCATGCTGAGTGAAATAAGCCAGTCCCAAAGGGACAAATACCATATGTTCTCCCTGATCGGTGACAACTGACTGAACACCAAAAAGGAAACCTGTTGAAGTGGAATGGACACTATGGGAAACGGTGACTTGATCAGCATAGCCCTGACTGTTAATGAACAACTTAATACATTATCCCTCTTAGTAGTTTTTTTTTTATCTGTTCTACTTAATATGACTGGTTTAATTCTGTAATTAATACACAGTTATTCTTAAGTGTTGAAAATTAACTGAAATGTGATCTCTGTTAAACATAAGAGTGGGAATAAGAGAGGGAAGAGATGTATAATTTGGGACATGCTCAAGCTGACTTGCCCCAAATGGTAGAGTTAGAAACATACCAGGGGATTCCAATTCAATCCCATCAAGGTGGCATGTACCAATGCCATCTCACTATTCCAAGTGATCAATTTCTGTTCACAATTGATCATAATGAAAGGACTAAGAGTCAAAGGGAACACATAAACAGGTCTAGTACCTGCTAACACTAACTGATAGAATAAATAAAGGGGAGAGTGATCCAACATGGGAAGTGAGATACTCAGCAGACTCATAGAATGGCAGATGTCCTAAATAGCACTCTGGCTTCAGAATCAGCCCTAAAGGCATTCGGATCTGGCTGAAAAGCCCATGAGAGTATTTCAGGCATGGAAAGCCAAGACACTCTGGCAAAAGATCTCTGTGAGTGAGATCCCAGTGGAAAGAACAGGTCATCAAAGAAGGAGGTACCTTTCTCTGAAGGGAGGAGAGAACCTCCACTTTGACTATGACCTTGTCTAAACAAGATAAGAGTCGGAGAACTCAGAGGGCTTCCATAGCCTTGGAAACTCATGACTGGAGCATAGGGAGATTACTGATGCCATAGACAGGAGTGTCAATTGGTAAAGTCAACAACAGGAGTCACTGTGCACTTACTCCTCATGTAGGATCTCTGTCCTTAATGTGCTGTGCATTGAGATTTAATGCTATAACGAGTACTCAAACAATATATTTCACTTTGTGTTTCTATGGGGGTGCAAACTGTTGAAATCTTTACTTAATGCATACTAAACTGATCCTCTGTAAAAAAAAAAAAAAAAAAAAAGAAAGAAAGAAAGAAAGAAATTATCAACTCCCAACTTGACTCTCACTGGGATTAAACATGACAATAGGTCTGATCTGATTTCATCATCATTTAAAAAAAATCATCTATTATTTTTCACTTTATGTTTCTGTGTGGGAGCAAACTGTTGAAATCCTTACTTAATGTATACTAAGCTGATCTTCTGTATATTAAGATAATCGAAAATGAATCTTGATGTGAATGGAAGGGGAGAGGGAGTGGGAAAGGGGAGGGTTGTGGGTGGGAGGGACGGTATGTGGGGGAAGCCATTGTAATCCATAAGCCGTACTTTGGAAATTTATATTCATTAAATAAAAGTTAAAAAAAAAAGAAAAAAAAAACTAATGAATGTCACCAGGATAACTTTACAATATAAATTTGGGATATAGTTAAGTTTGATTTTATGATTAAACCTGTAGTCTCATGATAGCACATATTTTAAAATTACAAAAATGAATGAGTTTTAATGCTTTCTGATAGACGTAAAAAGAAAAGTCTAGGTGTGGGGAAATCACGTGGGTAGAATTGAATTTAATCTATGGATTTACAAAAAATTTATTGGCTTTGGAAATAAAGCATGGGCAGCTACTCTGGTGCTTATGGCCAGTGTTTAGGTATGCATTCAACAGTAAGACTCAGCAGTGTTATTTGATACAAATAGGAATGGATATTCATAAGTATTAACATAAATTATCTGAAAGCCCTAACAGGCTGTGAGCTAAGAAATCTGTTGCTGCAGATACATTAAGGGTGTGTTTTTATCTTTGTATCAGCAGTAACCTTTGTTACCCTTGTGTTGGGAACCTACCTGTGTGACCGTGGGTAGCATTTTAAAGTAAGAAAACAATTCCACTGCATAAAGTGAACAAGTTCACAGCTGCTCTCGTATAGTCCTCCATGGAGTACTGTCATGAAAAGAGTGAGCAGGGCTGGTTGATTAATATCCTGCAGACACCTTACTTCTCCTTCTGTGCAATGAAGGAATTGACCAGACGAAGGAAGGCATTTAAATTTCATAGTAATTGTATGTGTCGACTTGGCCAGGCTAAGGTGTCCAGATATTTGGTCAAACGTTATTCTAGATACTGTGTGAAGGTATTTTTTAAATGAGATTAACATTTAAATAAGTAGACTGAGTAAAGCAAAATACCTCCATAATGTGGGCAAGTTTCATCCAATCAGTTAAAGGCCTTAACAGAAAAAGACTGACCACCCCTGGGAAAAAAAGGAATTATGCCAACAAACTGGTGTTGGCCTTGAAAATCAACATCACCTCTTCTCTGGGTCTCCTGTCTGCAGCCTGTGGCCTACTCTGCAGAATCTGGGTCATAACACAAGCCAAGCCAGTTCCTTAAAATATTTTCTCTCTGTCCCTCTCTCAACCAGTAGAAACTATGAATATGATTATCTTTTTTGATGGAGATAGGAACCATATACATTGACACAAGCTCAAATACCATACCTGATACGGTTGCTGCAACTGGGGCTAGTGCTGTGCAGAGTTTGTAGGAGTTAGCCTCCAAAATAAAAATCATCTTTTCAGGAGTAAGAGCCTAAATGAAATGAAGATATGGTAAGGCCACCCTTCCTACATCCTTCAGATCTTTAAGAGTAACACTAATCGCTACCATTCTGTCTGCCTGTGGTAAGTGATTTTGGTTTTTTGCTTACTGTCTTGGCTGGTATTGCATAAGGAAGTTCTTGACCTTTCTCACAATGATAGCCTAACCCAACAGTTTATAAACTCAATATGGGTGTTCTCCAAGTGTACCTTTGCCAAGTTCCCTGGCCACTGCCAAGTATGGCAAACCCAATTATACATTTGAGGACTGGAAAAACAACCACTGAGTTGGAACAGAGATCCAGCAAATCCACTATATGCTGGGCCCTGGCCAGTACTCCATTTATAACCTTGCACCCCTCTTCTGTGAAAATGCCTTGGTTGTCTTGGTATCAGTGGCATTTCCGACCCTGTGTTCAAGAGCTGTCAAACTACAGAGTATTTCCAAAATTTTGCCAAAAAACTGCAATGGAAATATAATTTTTTGCTTCAAAAATTTTTCATACATGTGTAATTTTTGTAATAGAAATTTCCCATGAGCTTTTTGAAGACCTTGCATATTTTTGCATTCAGCTTTCATTGGTATCAAGCTAACTGAATTAGGGGTTCATTTTAGTAAGAGCAGGGGGACCCATTACCATGTATAATTGCTATGGTGCCATGGAGTTCTTTCCTGACCATTTACCTCTCAATCAGCAAGTCCTGAGTTCTGACCAAGCCCTGGTTTAGACATTGGGCAAGAGATTGTGATTATTTTTTTTCAACTTGAAGCAGTTATTGCCAGCTATGAGGTCTTCTGTCCTTGATTTATGTTACTTGTGAAAGCTGAGCAGTTTCCTTGTTTGGTGCCATGCTTTCTTTATCATGTCCATAACTCTGTCGTTCTGTCCTCACAGTCGTGAACTGGCAATGCTCTGGCTTCTGATGGGTGAGTGGTGCCATCTGTCCTCTGTTTGGGGGAGGGAGGGAGAGTTGTCAGCTCCTTGCTTTCAAAAACCAAGCCCTGTGACTTCTACAGAAGACAACCACTACTGAACAATGATGCTCATGCCCTTCTTCAAGGTCTAAGACCTTTGTAAATGATGTGGCTTCTAGGTCTTCCCATGGAATTTAATTATCAGGTGGCTTTCCTGCCCCTACATAATATATCCATGACATCAAGCCTACATCTCTGAGTCTATCAGCCCCTCCTATTCTCCCACAACAACCCCAGAGTTTCAGCTTCACACAACCTGAGCCATTGTGTTTTCATGTTGCTGGGAGTCATTCTAGCAGCAGGATTAGCCAAGCTACAAATGCTTGCCGTGGTGTTTAATCTTCTATCTCAGGGGAGTGCTATCAAATCAGTAAATTCTTTTTTAAAAATTATTAATTTAGGGGCCAGCACTGTGGTGCAGCAGGTTAATGCTCTGGCCTGAAGCACCAGCATCCCATATGGGTGCCAGTGTGAGATCCAGCTGCTCCACTTCTGATCCAGCTCTCTGCTATGGCCTGGGATAGCAGTAGAAGATGGCCCAAGTCCTTGGGCCCCTGCACCTGTGTGGGAGACCTGGAAGAAGCTCCTGGTTTCTGGCTTCAGATCAGTGCAGCTCTGGCCATTATGCCCAATTGGGGAGTGAACCAGCAGATGGAAGACCTTTCTCACTCTCTGCCTCTCTTCTCTCTCTGTGTAACTCTGACTTTCAAATAAATAAATAAATCTTTAAAAATTATTAATTTATTTTTAAAAGGCAGACTTACAGAGGGGAAAGACTGAGAGAGATCTTCCATCTATCAGTTCATTCCCCAAAATTTGGATTGGGCCAGACCAGAAGCAGTACCTAGATCTCCATCCTGGTTTCCCACAAGAATGGCAGAATCCCAAGCCCTTGGGCCATCATCTTCTGCCCTTCCAGGCATGTTAGCAGGAATTCAAATCAGAAGTAGGGCATCTGAGATGCCAACTGGCATTCATTTGGAATGCTGGCCTCACAGATGCTAACCTAATCTGTTGTGCCACAACACTGGCCCCCAAATCAATAAATTCTTTAATACTCAATTCTATGTACAAGGCCCATGATCAAGTGTGATGAGATGGCAGTCTCAGTATTATTCCCTCACCTCCTGCTAAATACTTCTGCAGCTCCTTTTGGAGTAGAATTCTATTCCTCCTCCATCAGGTGCAGCACCTTTCAAGCTCCAAATCTCTGGTGCTAGACTATGCTGTACCTTAGCTGGAATTATGCAGCTAGCAGCTAGGAAGGGAGATAGTGAGCAGGTCCTGAAGGGGCAGGCATCACTTTGTAGGAAAGATTTTTCCCATGGTCTTCTAACACAAGGAAGTACTTTTTTTTTTTTTTTTTTTTGACAGGCAGAGTGGACAGTGAGAGAGAGAGACAGAGAGAAAGGTCTTCCTTTGCTGTTGGTTCACCCTCCAATGGCCGTCACGGCGCACTGCGCTGATCTGATGGCAGGAGCCAGGTACTTATCCTGGTCTCCCACAGGGTGCAGGGCCCAAGCACTTGGGCCATCCTCCACTGCACTCCCGGGCCACAGCAGAGAGCTGGCCTGGAAGAGGGGCAACTGGGGACAGAATCCGGTGCCCCGACCGGGACTAGAACCCGGTGTGCTGGCGCCGCAAGGCGGAGGATTAGCCTAGTGAGCTGCGGTGCCGGCCGGAAGTACTCACTCTTAACAGGAACTTGGGGACCATTTCTGTAAGCTAGGAAGACTCAGGGGAGTCTTGGAAACCAAAGTCTGTGAAGTATCCGCTCAGATATCCTCATATCATGAGTCAGAACTAATATTCTTCCAACCTGTACACTGAACTCAGCATCTCAGACCCGTTTTGGTGGACATTTGACTATCGTTGACATTTAATCTTGTCCACTATTGGATTCGTGGCCTGGTCCTTATCTTTGTCTGCCTTCCCGAAGCAGGTGATAACACTTTCTTCCTGTAAAATGGAGCAGTCCCTCTGGATTTTAATTGTCTACTCCTTGGCTCTCTGCAGGATGAAAACTCTGACAAAATCCATCCAACTCATTCATCCTTATAGCTTCTCTTTTCTTCCATATGACTCAAATACCTGACACGCTACACCCACAAGTGCTTTCCTACTCTATCCCATACCAGGCATCCAAATACACCACCAGTGAAAATTGTATGAGCTCCTCCTATAACAGCAACGGGGTCTCCATTTCCAGGTTGACAGTGGGTGACCTAGCTCCCAAAACCCCTTTGATTATCTGCATTTACAGCCCATACCACTTCTAGTACAATTATTGCAGAATAGGTATTCCAGCAGCTAACTCTGACACTGATTTTAGGATATAAGGTCTATTTTAGGAATTAGCACTTACGATGGGAAGGGAGATGAGGCAGACTTGGGTGGAAGGAGAAGTCAAACTGCGATGAAAGCCCAACAAACCTTCTAACCAAAGAGAAGAGGAGCTCAAGAGAGAGCACTGCACACCACACTTGACCTCCTTCGGGCTGCAGTGGCAGGGCTTTTTCATCCTGTCCGACTTGCACACTGGGTCTGTCTCCCCAGCAAGAGAGTGGTATTGGGTGTGGATGCCCAATGGCTGACACTGAAGGGGCTGACAACTAGAAGCTGTCCCAGTACGACACTAAGCAGAACTGGATCTCACAAAAGCAATCCGGGTAGCACATCTCCACATGCTCCACAAGGTGGCAGTGGAGGAAGGACTGGGCTGGAGTTATAAAAGGAAAATTGTCTGCCAAAACAATTGCAGAGTCTTGCTATCTAAAGTTGGCAAAATATAAGGAAGATGTATCGGGTTGGATTGGAAAATGTGAAGCTGCTGGATCAAGCCAGTACTAAATTTTAACTCAGGCTGTGTTTGGTGACATGGGTATAATTACCAGATTATGGATTTAACTATAAAAACCGAAGCAGCTAGAAGTTGTTTGATTTCTTACTTTGTAGTTAAGTGATAGAAATTTGAACTCAAAGGTGGCCCAAGCTAGATTCTGGCCCCTATACTGTAAACAGAGAATTTCTGTCAACTAAGGACTTCACAAGATAGAAATCCTGGAGTGGGTTTATCACAGAAGAAGACAGATAATCCACACTCTTCCTAAACAATACCCTATTAAAGGATGCAGAAGGCACGCTCTCCACCAATACACAGGAAAGGAGTGTGCCAGCATCTTCAGAGTTCTAAAGTGGTGGTTCTCTGTATATCAGAGTACTGGTGGGACATGATAAAAATTAAATGGCCTTCCTCATTTCTGTAATAAGAAGATGATTCTGAAGTGGCAAAAACTTTTCTAAATACTTCTGCAGAGAACCCTGTTGTTCAAGTCATTCAGTGTCAGAAAATGCTGCTTTTATTTAAAAAAATGATGTTTGACCCTGTTAATTGTTATTTGAACATGACGTTACTCGGATCAAAATATGTGGACAGCCCAAAAATGTCCAACTTTATTTTTATAATGAAAAGTCTGTGTAGAACAAGGGTCTGATTTAAGTCTCATATACAGAGAGCCACAGCCTTCAGCATATTCTAGAACTGTGTGAGTTCACAGATCAATGATCCTTTGAATACAAGGCAAGCCATCAGGGCCACCCACAGAGATGACCAAAATGTGCACTACACAAGTTTAGAGGGCATCACTTCCTATTATGATAATACCCAAACATAAAATAAAGTATTTCAAGAGCAAGTGCTTATATGTCTAAAGCCAGTACTAAAAGTCAGAGGGACCAGCTGCCTTAACATCACAAATTGCATGGTAATTCACCCTCTTGGCCCTCTGTAATGAAAACTCCTGATATTTTCAAGGTTAACTATGCCTTGGATAAAGAGAAATTCCTTACCTTTTTAGGATTATTGGACATTGGTTCTAACAGTTAATTCTTGGGAAATCATGATACTACTATGGTATTTGGATATAGTGGGGACTTGTGGGGATTAAAAGATAAGTGTGTCATTGACCATTTTGTCATAAGCCCACTTGGACATGCAGATATCACATGGTTAATTCCCCAGTTTCTCAATGTTTTATTGGGGTAGATATACTTAGCAGCTGGAAGAATCTGCACAATCATTTAAGATGTATGGAATAATGGCTATGGTTGTAGGGGAAAAAATCAACAAATAAAAGCCCTATTCATTCTGCAACACTTAAAAACAAACCAACTGTGAGTATTAGGCCTAGTGGTTAAGATGCTGCCTGTGATGCCCACATTCCATACCAGAGTTCTTAGACTTGAATCTCGGTTCTACTCCTAATCTTGCTTCCTGCTAATGTGTACCCTAGGAGGCAGGAGGTGATGGCTCAAGTAGTTAAGTCTCTACTACCTACATGGGAAACCTGGATTCAGTTACTAGCCTCCAGTTTCAGCCTGCCAGCCCTGCTTTCGGTAAATGAACCAGCAAATAGGAATCTCTCTCTCCCCCCCCCTCTCTCTCTCTCTCTCACACACACACACACACACACACACAGCATGTGTATGTGTGTGTGTGTTTCTCTGTCTCTGTTTCTGCCTTTCAAATAAATAAATGATTTTAAAAAGAGTAAGTCAATTAATTCCTGAGTAATGCCTCAGGGCCAATGCGGTAACAGAAGACTAAGCCGCAGCCTGCAGTGCCAGCATCCCATATCGGTGCCAGTTCAAGTCCCAGTTGTTATACTTCCAATTCAACTCCCTGCTAATGCACCCAATGTGCCCAAGTACTTGGACCCCTGAACCCATGTGGGGATGAAAGATATTTCCTCTCTCTCCCTCTTTCTCTTTCTCCATATATCCACATTTCAGATAAATAAATAAAATCTTTTTTAAAAAAATCAGTGCCTCACAAGGCCTCATCTGTTACTCTTTGACTCTTTGCTATGGATTTTCTGTAGCTACTAGATTCTACTTGACCAAGTACACAACAGTCTGGAAGTACAAAGGGATTAAAAGCATCCATAAAGTAGCCCTTGATGGTATAACTCTGAAAATGATTTCTTTAATACCTCTCAGAGTTCTCCAGAGAGCCTGATACTCAGTTGCCCATGGAGGTATTATAACCTCCTTTTGACACACACACTGCATTTACTTAACTCCCTACCATGTTTAATTCATTTCCTTTCTACTTTATTTGTACTCCCTGAGATTCTCTCCCAAATAACCATTTATACCCAACTCCTGCCTAAGGATTTTCTTCTGGAGAAACCTAACATAAGAGAACTCTATGTCAGTTAGAAACAATGAATTGCAAATCAGTTCATCAGTCCTTCACAATTAAAGGAAGCACTCAGAAATATCCCAAGATTGCATTTATAGCTCTTAGCTTGATGTAATCCCATTTGTCTATTTTGGCTTTGATTGCCTGTGTTTCTGGGATCCTTTCCAAGAAGAATTTGCCTGAGCCAATGTTTTGAAGAGTTTTCCCAGTGTTCTCCTCTAGTAATTTCATGGTATCAGGTTGTAGATTTAGATCCTTGATGCATTTTGAGTTGACTTTTGTATAAGGTGTAAGGTTGGGTTCTTGTTTCATGCTTCTACACATGGAGATCCAATTCTACCACCACAATTTGTTGAAGGAACTATCCTTTCTCCAAGGATTCATTTTAGCTCCTTTACCAAAACTTGCTTGGTTGTAGATGTGTAGATTTATTCCTGGAGTTTCTGTTGTGTTCCATTGGTCTACATGTCTATTTTTGTGCTGGTACCAGGCTGTTTTGATTATAACTGCCTTGTAGTATGTCTTGAAATCTGGCATTGTGTTGCCTCTAACTTTGTTTTGGTTAAGACTGCTTTAGCTATTTGGGGTCTCTTGTGTTCCCATATGAATTTTAGCATCATCTTTCCTAGATCTGAGAACTGCTTGGTATTTTGATTGAGAGTGCATTGAATCTATAAATTGCTTTTGGTAGTATGGACATTTTGATGATATTAATTTTTCCAATCACAAATATGGAAGATATTTCCATATTTTATGTCTTCTTCTATTTAATATTTTATAATTTTCAATGTAAAAACTTTCACCTCCTTTGTTAAACTTATTCCAAGGTATTTAGTTTTCTGTATTTATTGTGAATCGGACTGATCTTAGAAGTTCTTTCCCAGCATGGCATTGTCCGTGTATACAAGGCTATTGATTTTTGTGTATTAATTTTGTATCCTGCCACTTTACCAAACTCTTTTATGAGTTCCAATAGTCTCTTAGTGGAGTCTTTTGGTTCCCCTGTCAATAGAATCATGTCAGTTGCAAATAACAGGGTAATTTGACTTTCTCCTTTCTAAAGTGTATCCCTTTGATTTCTTTTTCTTGCCTAATGGCTCTGTCTAAAAGTTTTGGGACTATATTGAATAACATTGGTGAAAATGGGCATCCTTGTCTGGTTGGATCTTAATGGGAATGCTTCCAACTTTTCCCCATTCAGTAAGATGCTGGGTGTGGGTTTGTCATAAATTGCATTGATTATCTTGAGGGATGCTCCTTCTATATCCAATTTGCTTGAGGTTTTCATCTGGAATGGATTTTGTATTTTATCAAATGCTCTCTCTGCATCTATTGAGATAATCATATAGTTTTTGTTCTTCAGTTTTAATGTGATTTATCACATTTATTGATTTGTGAATTTTGAACTATCCCTGCATACCAGGGATAAATCACACTTCATCTGGGTAAGTGATCTCTCTAATGTGTTGTTGGATTCAATTAGCTAGCATTTTGTTGTGCATTTTTGTAGCTATGTTTATCATGGATATTGGTCTATAGTTCTCTTTCTCTGTAGGATCATTTTCTGGTTTTGCAGTTAAGATGATGCTGGACTTTTGAAAGAGTTTGGGAGGATTCCCTTCCTTTCAATTGTTTTGAATAGTTTGGGAAGAATTAGAATTATTTCTCTTTAAAATCTGGTAGGTTTCAGCAGTGAATCTATCCATTCCTGGGCTTTTGTTTTTTAGGAAGGTCTTTATTACCAATTTAATCTCCATCTTGGTTATTCATCTATTTAGGTTTCCTGTATTTCCATGACTCAATTTTGGTAGATTGTGTATGACCAAGCACGTATCCACTTCTTCTAGATTTTCCAATATGTTGGCATACAGCTGTTTGTATTAATTCCTAAACATTCTTTTTAGTTCTGTGGTATCCATTGTTACATCTCCTTTTTCCTCTCTGATTTTATTAATTTGGGTCTGCTCTTTTTTGATCATTTGGGCCAATGATGTATCAATTTCATGTATTTTTTTCAAAAAAAAAAGAAAAAGAAAAGAAAATCAGCTCTTCATTTCATTGGTCTTTTGTATTGCTTTTTTGGTTTCAATTTTCTTTATTTTTTCTTGAATATTAATTATTTCTTTCTTCCTACTAATTTTAGGTTTTGTTGTTTTTCTAAGTCTTTGAGATACATTGATATTTCATTTACTTGATGCCTTCTAATTGCTATAAATTTCCCTCCTAACACTGCTTTTGCTGTACATTATAACTTTTGATATGTTGTATTATGTATTGTCATCTTTATTTGCTTCCAGGGATCTTTTTATTTTCCTTTTAATTACTTCTGAGACCCAATGTTCATTCAGGGGCACGTTATTCAGTCTCCATATGTTCACATATTTTCTAGAGATTCTTAGATTGATTTCATTGTGGTCAGAAAAGACACATGGTATGACTTCAATTTTTTTTTTAATTTGCTGAGACTTGCTTTATAGCTTAATATATGGTCTATACTAGAGAAAGTTCTGTGCACTGATGAAAAAAAGGTATTCTTCTAGTGTGAGATGAAATGTGTTGCAGGTATCAGATCTATTTTGTCTATGAATTAGCTCTGTTGTTTCTTGGTTGATTTTCTGTCTAGTTGATCTGCCCATGACAAAAGTGGTGCATTGAAGTCACCCATTACTATTGTATTGGAGTCTATGTCTCCCTTTAGATCCATTAACATTTGGTTTAAATAGCTAGGTGCCCAGGCTTTGGGTACATATTAATTTTTTTAACTTTTATTTAATAAATATAAATTTCCAAAGAACAGCTTTTGGATTATAGTGGCTCCCCCCCCCCCATAACTACCCTCCCACCTGCAACCCTCCCATCTCCCGCTCCCTCTCCCATTCCATTCACATCAAGATTCATTTTCAATTTTCTTTATATACAGAGGATCAATTTAGTATATATTAAGTAAAGCTTTCAACAGTTTGCACCCACACAGAAACACAAAGTGTAAGTACTGTTTGAGTACTAGTTATAGCATTAATTCACATTGAACAACATATTAAGGACAGAGATCCTACATGGGGAGTAAGTGCACAGTGACTCCTGTTGTTGACTTAACAATTGACACTCTTATTTATGGCATCAGTAATCTCCCTAGGCTCTTGTCATGAGTCGCCAAGGCTATGGAAGCCCCCTGAGTTCACTGACTCTGATCATATTTAGACAAGGTCATAGTCAAAGTGGAAGTTCTCTCTTCCCTTCAGAGAAAGGTACCTCCTTCTTTGATGACCTGTTCTTTACACTGGGATCTCACTTGTGGAGATCTCTCATTTAGGGGTTGTGTGTTTTGTTTTGTTTTTGTTTTTGTTTTGTTTTGTTTTGACCAGAGTGTCTTGGCTTTCCATGCCTAAAATACTCTCATGGGCTCTTCAGGCAGATCTGAAAACTTTAAGGGCTGATTCTGAGGCCAGAGTGCTGTTTAGGACATCTGCCATTCTATGAGTCTGAGGTGTATATATTAATTTATTATATTATATCTTTCTAGTGAATTGATTCCTTAAACATTACATAATGCCCTTCTTTGTCTCTTTTAATAGTTTTTGTGTTAACTATTTTGTCTTATATTAGTATGTTACACCTGCTCATTTTTTCCCCATTAAAATGGAATATCTTTTCTATCCTCTCACTTTGAGTCTACATGTGTCTTTGATGGTGAGGTATGTTTCTTGTAGGCAACAAACAGATTGGTCTTGTTTTTAATCAATTTAGCCAGTCTGTATCTTTTTTATTTGAAAAGCAGAATTACAGAGAGGACACACACACACACACACACGCACACACACACAGGGGGAGAGAGAGAGAGAGTGAGTCTTCCATCCACTGGTTCATTTCCCAGTTGGCCACAATGGCCGGAGCTGCACCAATCTGAAGCCAGGAGCCAGGAGTTTTTCTTCTGGGTTTCTACATGGGTGCAGGGGCCCAAGGACTTGGGCCATCTTCCACTGCTTACTCAGGCCACAGCAGAGAACTGGATTGGAAGTGGAGCAGCCGGGACTCAAACCGGCGCCCATATGGGATGCCGCACTGCAGGCAGTGGCTTTACCGGCTATGCCACAGTGCCGGCTCCTGTGTAGTATGTTCTTAAGAATCATTTGTGGGGCTGATGCCAAGGCATAGTTCGTAAAGCCACAGCCTGCAGCACCGGCATCCCATATAGGTACCAGTTCGAGTCTGGCTATTTCACTTTTGATCCAGCTCCTTGCTAATGCACCTGGGAAGGCAGTGGAAAATGGCACAAGTGCTGGGGCCCCTGCACCCATGTGGAGATCTTGAAGAAGCTCCTGGCTCCTGGCTTTGGATCATCCCATCTTTGGCCATTGCAGCCTTTTGGGGAGTGAAACTGTGGATGGGAGATCTCTCTCTCTCTCTCTCTCTGCCTCTTCTTCTCTTTAACTCTGACTTTGAAATAAATATTTTAAAAAAAAAAAGAATCATTTGTAAGGCTGCAGAAGCAGTGACAAATTATTTTAATTTCCTGATATTTCGGAAGGCCTTTATTTCACCTTCATTTTTAAATGAGAGAATGTTGGGTACAGTATTCTGGGTTGGCAGTTTCTTCCTTTCATGGCTTGGACTATGTCTCTCCATTATCACATAGCCTATAGGGAGAAATCAGTTGTTTTCTAATTGAGGATCCTCTGAAGGTAATCTGGCATTTCTCTTGTGCACATTTTAGAATCTTTTAGTTTTACTGTTGAAAGTTTGACTACAATGTGTTGTGTTGAGGATCTTTTCTGATTGTGTCTGTAAGGAGTTCTATGTGATTTCTGTACTTGGATGTCCCTTTCTTTCTCCAAATTAGGTAAGTTTTCTATTATTTCACTGAATAAGCCTTATAATCTATTCTCTCTTTCTATGCCTTCAAGATCTCCTAAGACACTAATGTTTGTTCATTTGATAGTATCCCATAAATCTTGAAAACTATTTTCAGTTTTCTTGATTTCTTTTTGTCTGAGTTACTTCCAAGGATTTTTCTTCTAGCTCAGATATTCTTTCTTTTGCCTCATTAAGTCTGTTGGTGAGGTTTTCCACTGTATCTTCTAATTGACATATTGACTTACTTATTTTTAATATTTCAGTTTTATTTCTCTTTAATATCTTAATCTCTTGACAAAATTTTTCATCCATATTGAGTATAAATTTCTTTTGTTTATGAATGAATGTGTTTCTCTGTGTTTCTAAGTAATTTTATATCATTCTTTCAAATTTCTTTTCAAGCATTTCATTTCAATCTCTTCATTTTCACATTCTAATTTGAAGTATTGCTGTGTTTCTTTTGGAGTCATGTTTTCTGCCTTGTTCTTATTTCTTGTGTTTTTGAATTTATTTGTTTCTCCTCTGATGGGTTTTATCTTTGAACCGTGCCTCTGTGGCTTAGTGGAGTGTCTGTTCCTTGAGTGCATATCCAGAGGTGTGTGCTGGGTAGGGCCATGGAGCTCTGGTCAGTGCTCAAGGGTAGGATGAGAATTCAAGGTGACACCAAAAATGGGCAAGGTAATCTCCTCTATTGTCAGCAGGGTTGGAGGGTATTATCATACCTGTTGGCATAATAACAACCTCACCTCCTCTCTTCCAAGGTGAACAATACCTGGTTTTCACTCGTAATAGGTACTACTCCCACCCACACAGGTGCATGAACCACACAAAGGATCTGTGGAGTCAGTGTGAGCATGGAACCCTCTGCAATGACCTGCTCCAGGCAGTCAGGGAGTTCTGAGCTCTGACACTGGACACAGCGATTGCCCAGAGACTCAGCTGTACCCCATGTCCTATCGTGCAGTCACAGATTTCCTACAGGCACAGTTCACAGGCTTCCATGGTCATGGGGTACAGAGGATCTACTCTCCTGCCCATGAGCCTGCCTCATTCACACAAAGAGCAGAGATGTTCCCCGAGCCAGCTGCCCATGAGTGCTCTGCTTTGGCAGTTTGAGCCACAGAGCCTGTGATAGGTTAAGGGGATAGGAGCACCTCACAGTCCTAAGTGGGTGCCCAGGACCCTGCCAACCATCCATGTCAGACACAAAGTCAGTAGGGAACATGGATTTTTCCTGATGGTAAAATTCCTGTGGTCACACATGCATGAAAGTTGCCATAGTCTCTTCTGGCACTAAGACGCCACTTTCTCTCCACTGGTGACTGGGCGCTCTTATGGGGACATGGGGAGAAAGAAATATGCTTTTCCTTTGCTGGATTAGGCAGATATACTGCCACCTATTAAGGCTCCAGGCTGGACTCAAAGCCAGTGTGGTTCACAAAGTTCTCCCTCGTGCATTATCACGAGTGGCATGGGCTGCTGAAGTCTGCTCTAACCTCACTCTCAGAAACTGACATCTCCTCCAGTCCCCCAGCTTCAGAAGTCACAGGTGGTGCCCCGGCTTGCTGCTGTGTGCCTACACTTTCCACGCTGTTCACTCTTCTTTCTGAGAAAGAGAACAGGAAAGGATACAGTCAGACCAAAGAAAAGAAGAGGAAATTAGGAATCTAAAACATATTGTCGGGAATCTTCAGGATACTATTAAAAAAACCAACATTCGGTTCTAGGAGTTCCTGAAGGCATGGAGAGGGAGAAAGGATTAGAAGGCCTTTTTAGTGAGATATTAGCAGAAAATTTCCCAGGTTTGGAGAAGGACAGAGAAATCCTAGTACAGGAAGCTCTCTAATAAACACGACCAAAAGAGATCCTCACCACGACACGTTGTAATTAAACTCTCCACAGTGAAACATAAAGAAAAGATCCTAAAATGTGCAAGAGAAAAACGTCAGATTACTCTCAGAGGATCTCCAATCAGACTCACAGCTGACTTCTCATCAGAAACTCTACAAGCTAGGAGGGAATGGCAAGATATAGCCCAGGTACTAAGAGAGAAAAACTGCCAGCCCAGAATATTATATCCTGCAAAGCTATCATTTGTGAAAGAAGGTGAAATAAAGACTTTTCATAACAAACAGAAATTGAAAGAATTTGTTGCCACTCGTCCAGCCCTGCAAAAGATGCTTAAAGATGTGTTACACACAGAAACAAAGAAACACGGTCATCAATATGAAAGAAGGTAAAGGAAGGAAACCAAGGAAGGAAAGCTCACAGCAAAAGATCACAGGGAATTCAAAGCATATATTAGAACTTATCTTTGGCAAATGGCAGGGCAAAGTTACCACTTATCATTAGTCACATTGAACGTGAATGGCCTGAACTGTCCAGTTAAAAGACACCGTTTGGCTGATTGGGTTAAGGAACAAAACCCATCTATTTGCTGCTTACAAGAAACACATCTTTCCAACAAAGATCCATACAGACTGAAAGTGAAAGGCTGGAAAAAGATATACCATGACAACAGAAATGAAAAAAGAGCGGGCGTAGCCATCTTAATATCAGACACCATAAACTTTACCACAAAAACCGTTAAGAGAGACAAAGAGGGACACTACATAATGATTAAGGGATCAATTCAACAGGAAGATATAACAATTATCAATGTATATGCACCTAACTGCAGGGCACCGGTTTATCTAAAAGATTTGTTAACGGACTTCAAGGGAGACTTAGACCCCAATACAATAGTACTGGGGGACTTCAATACTCCACTCTCAGAAATAGACAGATCAATAGGACAGAAGATCAACAAGGATACAGTAGATTTAAACAACACTATAGCCCAAATGGATCTAACAGATATATACAGAACTTTCAATCCTACAGCTAAAGATTTTACATTCTTCTCAGCAGTACATGGAACCTTCTCTAGGATTGACCACATACTAGGCCATAAAGCAAGTCTCAGCGAATTCAAAAGAATTAGAATCATACCATGCAGCTTCTCAGACCATAAAGGAATGAAGTTGGAAATGAACAACTCAGGAATCCCTAGAGCATATGCAAACACATGGAGATTGAACAACATGCTCCTGAATGAACAATGGGTCATAGAAGAAATCAAAAGAGAAATCAAAAACTTTCTGGAAGTAAATGAGGATAACAGCACAACATACCAAAACTTATGGGACGCAGCAAAAGCAGTGTTAAGAGGAAAGTTTGTATCAATAGGTGCCTACATCAAGAAATTGGAAAGGCACCAAATAGATGAGCTTTCTATTCACCTCAAGGATCTAGAAAACCTACAGCAAACCAGACCCAAATCTAGTAGGAGAAGAGAAATAATTAAAATCAGAGAAGAAATCAACAGGATTGAATCAAGAAAAACATTCCAAAAAATCAGCCAAACGAGGAGCTGGTTTTTTGAAAAAATAAACAAAATTGACACCCCATTGGCCCAACTAACTAAAAAAAGAAGAGAAAAGACCCAAATCAATAAAATCAGAGATGAAAAAGGAAATGTAACAACAGACACCACAGAAATAAAAAGAATCATCAGAAATTACTACAAGGACTTGTATGCCAGCAAACAGGGAAACCTATCAGAAATGGATAGATTCCTGGACACATGCAACCTACCTAAATTGAACCAGGAAGACATCGAAAACCTAAACAGACCCATAACTGAGACAGAAATTGAAACAGTAATAAAGGCCCTCCCAACAAAGAAAAGCCCAGGACCAGATGGATTCACTGCTGAATTCTACCAGACATATAAAGAAGAACTAACTCCAATTCTTCTCAAACTATTCAGAACAATCGAAGAAGAGGGAATCCTCCCAAATTCTTTCTATGAAGCCAGCATCACCTTAATTCCTAAGCCGGAAAAAGATGCAGCACTGAAAGAGAATTACAGACCAATATCCCTGATGAACATAGATGCAAAAATCCTCAATAAAATTCTCGCCAATAGAATGCAACAACACATCAGAAAGATCATCCACCCAGACCAAGTGGGATTTATCCCTGGTATGCAGGGATGGTTCAACATTCGCAAATCAATCAATGTGATTCACCACATTAACAGACTGCAGAAGAAAAACCATATGATTCTCTCAATAGATGCCGAGAAAGCATTTGATAAAATACAACACCCGTTCATGATGAAAACTCTAAGCAAACTGGGTTTGGAAGGAACATTCCTCAATACAATCAAAGCAATCTATGAAAAACCCACAGCCAACATCCTATTGAATGGGGAAAAGTTGGAAGCATTTCCACTGAGATCTGGGACCAGACAGGGATGTCCACTCTCACCACTGCTATTCAATATAGTTCTGGAGGTTCTAGCCAGAGCTATTAGGCAAGAAAAAGAAATTAAAGGGATACAAATTGGGAAGGAAGAACTCAAACTATCCCTCTTTGCAGATGACATGATTCTTTATTCAGGGGACCCAAAGAACTCTACTAAGAGACTATTGGAACTCATAGAAGAGTTTGGCAAAGTAGCAGGGTATAAAATCAATGCACAAAAATCAACAGCCTTTGTATACACACACAATCCCATGGCTGAGGAAGAACTTCTAAGATCAATCCCATTCACAATAGCTACAAAAACAATCAAATACCTTGGAATAAACTTAACCAAGGATGTTAAAGATCTCTACGATGAAAATTACAAAACCTTAAAGAAAGAAATAGAAGAGGATACCAAGAAATGGAAAAATCTTCCATGCTCATGGATTGGAAGAATCAATATCATCAAAATGTCCATTCTCCCAAAAGCAATTTATAAATTCAATGCAATACCAATCAAGATACCGAAGACCTTCTTCTCAGATCTGGAAAAATTGGTGCTGAAATTTATATGGAGGCACAAGAGACCTCGAATAGCTAAAGCAATCTTGTACAACAAAAACAAAGCCGGAGGCATCACAATACCAGATTTCAGGACATACTACAGGGCAGTTGTAATCAAAACAGCATGGTACTGGTACAGAAACAGATGGATAGACCAATGGAACAGAATTGAAACACCAGAAATCAACCCAAACATCTACAGCCAACTTATATTTGATCAAGGATCTAAAACTAATTCCTGGAGCAAGGACAGTCTATTCAATAAATGGTGCTGGGAAAATTGGATTTCCACTTGCAGAATCATGAAGCAAGACCCCTACCTTACACCTTACACAAAAATCCACTCAACATGGATTAAAGACCTAAATCTACGACCTGACACCATCAAGTTACTAGAGAACATTGGAGAAACCCTTCAAGATATTGGCACAGGCAAAGAGTTTCTGGAAAAGACCCGGGAGGCACAGGCAGTGAAAGCCAAAATTAACTATTGGGATTGCATCAAATTGAGAAGTTTCTGTACTGCAAAAGAAACAGTCAGGAGAGTGAAGAGACAACCGACAGAATGGGAAAAAATATTTGCAAACTATGCAACAGATAAAGGGTTAATAACCAGAATCTACAAATTGATCAAGAAACTCCACAAAAACAAAACCAACAACCCACTTAAGAGATGGGCCAAGGACCTCAATAGACATTTTTCAAAAGAGGAAATCCAAATGGCCAACAGGCACATGAAAAAATGTTCAAGGTCATTAGCAATCAGGGAAATGCAAACCAAAACCACAATGAGGTTCCACCTCACCCCGGTTAGAATGGCTCACATTCAGAAATCTACCAACAACAGATGCTGGCGAGGATGTGGGGAAAAAGGGACACTAACCCACTGTTGGTGGGAATGCAAACTGGTCAAGCCACTATGGAAGTCAGTCTGGAGATCCCTCAGAAACCTGAAGATAACCCTACCGTTCGACCCAGCCATCCCACTCCTTGGAATTTACCCAAAGGAATTTAAATTGGCAACAAAAAAGCGGTCTGCAGCCTAATGTTTATTGCAGCTCAATTCACAATAGCTAAGACCTGGAACTGCCTAAATGCCCATCAACAGTAGACTGGATAAAGAAATTATGGGATATGTACTCTTTAGAATACTATACCGCAGTAAGAAACAACGAAATCCAGTCATTTGCAACAAAATGGAGGAATCTGGAACACATCATGCTGAGTGAAATAAGCCAGTCCCAAAGGGACAAATACCATATGTTCTCACTGATTGGTGACAACTGACTGAACACCAAAAAGGAAACCTGTTGAAGTGGAATGGACACTATGGGAAACGGTGACTTGATCAGCATAGCCCTGACTGTTAATGAACAACTTAATACATTATCCCTCTTAGTAGTTTTTTTGTCTGTTCTACTTAATATGACTGGTTTAATTCTGTAATTAATACACAGTTATTCTTAAGTGTTGAAATTTAACTGAAATGTGATCCCTGTTAAACATAAGAGTAGGAATAAGAGAGGGAAGAGATATATAATTTGGGACATGCTCAAGCTGACTTGCCCCAAATGGTAGAATTAGAAACATACCAGGGGACTCCAATTTAATCCCATCAAGGTGGCATGTACCAATGCCATCTCACTATTCCAAGTGATCAATTTCAGTTCACAATTGATCATAATGAAAGGACTAAGAGTCAAAGGGAGCACATAAGCAAGTCTAGTACCTGCTAACACTAACCGATAGAATAAATAAAGGGGAGAGTGATCCAACATGGGAAGTGAGATACTCAGCAGACTCATAGAATGGCAGATGTCCTAAATAGCACTCTGGCCTCAGAATAAGCCCTAAAGGCATTCGGATCTGGCTGAAAAGCCCATGAGAGTATTTCAGGCATGGAAAGCCAAGACACTCTGGCAAAAGATCTCTGTGAGTGAGATCCCAGTGGAAAGAACAGGTCTTCAAAGAAGGAGGTACCTTTCTCTGAAGGGAGGAGAGAACCTCCACTTTGACTATGACCTTGTCTAAACAAGATAAGAGTCGGAGAACTCAGAGGGCTTCCATAGCCTTGGAAACTCATGACTGGAGCATAGGGAGATTACTGATGCCATAGACAGGAGTGTCAATTGGTAAAGTCAACAACAGGAGTCACTGTGCACTTACTCCTCATGTAGGATCTCTGTCCTTAATGTGCTATGCATTGAGATTTAATGCTATAATGAGTACTCAAACAATATACTTCACTTTGTGTTTCTATGGGGGTGCAAACTGTTGAAATCTTTACTTAATGCATACTAAACTGATCCTCTGTAAAAAAAAAAAAAGAAAAGAAAAAAAAAGAAAAAAAAAAAGAAATTATCAACTCCCAACTTGACTCTCACTGGGATTAAACATGACAATAGGTCTGATCTGATTTCATCATCATTTAAAAAAAATCATCTATTATTTTTCACTTTATGTTTCTGTGTGGGAGCAAACTGTTGAAATCCTTACTTAATGTATACTAAGCTGATCTTCTGTATATTAAGATAATCGAAAATGAATCTTGATGTGAATGGAAGGGGAGAGGGAGTGGGAAAGGGGAGGGTTGTGGGTGGGAGGGACGGTATGGGGGGGAAGCCATTGTAACCCATGAGTCGTACTTTGGAAATTTATATTCATTAAATAAAAGTTAAAAAAAAAAGAATTTTCACTGCAAACTTCTCTCCAACCCTCCCCTGAGAACACACTTCCTCCGCTTTCCTTCTGCTATCTTCCCCTGGGCAAAATCAGTACATCTTTTCCCTATTGAGCCATCTTGGAAGCCCCTGAAATCTTTCTTTAAAACAATACTATACTTCATTGGGAGAGGGTTATTACTTTGTTAAATTTCCTTTCTCTTTTCTTTCTGTAGATAGCCTAAGTTGCAGGAAAAAGAGAAATGCACAACATGTCATTGAAAAGGCATAGTCAAGTGTCAGAGAGTAGATTACATAAGACAGTTATCTTACCCCTGTACCAGGACAACTCTTTGCTTATCTCAAGGAATGCCTGGATTCTGGTACTAACCCTTAGCCAAGGTAAGGTCAGTGAGTTAATGATTTGTGATGTGTTGTTGAAAGTTCAAATTCTCCTGGCAGTGTTCAGGACCACTTTATTTATTGATGGCTTATACCCATTCTAACCAGTTTGGACAGCCTGGCTTTGATACATGATCCAAAGAAACATAAAAGACACAAGGGCAAATAAAACTAAGCATCTTTCCCAAAGACAAATATTCATCATTACACAATTTTGGCAACTTTATCCGAGTCAACACATCCTTGGGCAAAAAGAAAGACATTGGTGAGCTGCACACGGAAGTTTCTTGGGCTCCTGATGCTTCCCTATGCTCTCTGGTTCCTGACCTGCTATATCCTTTGCCTCCATTGAAGATGCTCTATGAGGCCTTACTGTAAGGCTTTCAATCACCCAACCCAATGCTCTCTTAGGATCAGCGGTGCATGCTGAAGACATTATCTATAAACAGAAAAGGGACAGCAGCCTCAGATATTCTACTCCAGTGAGGCTCTCAAAACCCAGTGAGCAAATATAAGCAGTGTATCCCCATCCCTGAGCCAGAGCCAACGAACTTAGCAGTTTCTAAAAAAGAGAAATGCACTCATTTCCAATCCTGGAAACCCAAACATAGTAGCCAGATCCAAAGCAACAAAATTGGTGAATACCCCAGACAAGGGCATAGGAGTTACATTTGTGGAAAAGTAGCTTATTCTGCTCAAGAAGTTTCTCACCAAGGCCTGAAAGCACAGATCAGGCAGCCAAACCCAGAGTCTACTAATCTATTCTAGAGAACCGCACCAGCCCACATCATTCAGGCCTTAGATCTAAGTCAGTGTCGTGCATAACCTTCGGAGGTACTTCAGTGAATTCATCTCAATATCTTCTGATACTGTGTGGGTAAAAAAGGTTTGCAGTTGAAATTTATCATCACAATTGTACACTCAATTAAGGAAGACAACAGTCTCAAAAATCTCTTACCCGCACAACTCACAATTCATTCCCACAAACCAACCAGAGCGTTCCTCATATACAGTCTCAGTGATGTGGCACAAGTGTTCACATTTCTCCAAATTCCACCACTGATAAACTATCAGAAGAACATGGATCCATTCCTTCCTGGGTTCAGAGTAGACCTTATGGCTTTCCTCTGCGAGCTCACACATCAAGAAAGTACCCAAGGAAAGGCAGTATGCCATAAACCTAATCATCCGGCCCACTCCTTCTGGTTGCTATTTAACCATTCTGGTCATCCACTCTCATTCATTCTGTCATTCTTTCTACCCAAAGTGTAACCAGGAACAGCCCGACTTGCCACCACCCTTGACATTTCAACAAGGCTCACAGTTCTCTGACCTCCTCTCTAACAAAGACGATCTATGGGTTGATGTTCGTCACTCACCTCCCTCCCTCACCCACACTCCTGGCCATATTCTGAACTTCACCACAGGGAGCTATTCATCTCTTAGACCAGTGAATTCAGCAGCAGTTAGTCCTTCCTACTTTCTTGGCAAATAAGCAAAGCTTACAAGGGAGAGTCCTGAGGCAGGACTTCTAAGGCCGCAAAATAATTTGAACCTCCACACATGAATTAAGCCAGGAGGGACTGAAGCTGACGAAGCATCTAGATTGGCAATAGAGAGCTAGAGCGAGTACAGGGAGAGTCTCATAAGCAAGGGTGAAATAAGAAACACATGGGAATATCTCCCAGCTGGACACCCTGAGTAACCTAAGCAACCTCTAAGTCATAAAGTAAGTTTCTTTTTCCTGTCTTGGACAATTCAGGCTGCTATAACAAAATACCAAAAGCTAAGCAGCTTATATACATAAATTTATGGGGAAAGCATTGTGGCATGGCAGGTAAATCTGCCATCTGCCACACTGGTATTCCATATGGGTGCCAGTTCCTATCCCAGCTTCTCCACTTTCAATCCAGCTCCCTGCTAATAGCCTGGGGAAGGCATCAGAAGATGGCCCAAAATGTTTGACTCCATGTCAACCATGTGTGAGACCTGGAAGAAGCTCCTGGCTTTGGCCTGGAACCGTCTGGGTAATGAACCAAAGGATGGAAGATATTTTCTCTCTCTTTCTCTCTCTAGCTGACTTTCAAATAAATAGAAAAAAAATTTTTTTTAAATATAGGGGCTGGGCCGGCACCGTGGCTCACTAAGCTAATCTTCTGCCTGTGGTGCCGGCACCCCGGATTCTAGTCCCGGTTGGGGTGCCAGATTCTGTCCGGTTGCTCCTCTTCCTGTCCAGCTCTCTGCTGTAGCCCGGGAAGGCAGTGGAGGATGGCCCAAGTGCTTGGGCCCTGCACCCACATGGGAGACCAGGAGAAGCACCTGGCTCCTGGCTTCAGATCGGCTGAGGCGGCCA
The DNA here is from genome assembly GCF_964237555.1 of Oryctolagus cuniculus. Classification (NCBI taxonomy): domain Eukaryota; kingdom Metazoa; phylum Chordata; class Mammalia; order Lagomorpha; family Leporidae; genus Oryctolagus; species Oryctolagus cuniculus. The sequence goes on from NC_091432.1 coordinate 93,314,489, forward strand.
TCTGGGGGGTGAACCAACAGAAGGAAGACCTTTCTCTCTGTCTCTCTCTCTCTCTCTCTCACTGTCTAACTCTGCCTGTCAAGAAAAATTATATATATATATATATATGTATATAGGGACCAGTGCATTGGCGTAGTGGGTAAAGCCGCCGCCTGCAGTGCCTGCATCCAAGTCCTGACTCCGCTTCCAATCCAGCTCCCTGCTATGGCCTGGAAAAGCAGTAGAAAGGGCCCAATGCCTTGGGCCCCTGCACTCACATGGGAGACCCGGAAGAAGCTCCTGGCTCCTGGCTTCAGATGGATGTAGCTCCAGCCGTTGCAGCCAACTGGGGAGTGAACCAGCAAATGGAAGACCTCTCTCTGTCTCTCTCTCTCTCTCTCTCTCTCTCCCTCCTTCCCTCACCCTCTCCTTTTTTCTCTTTGTAATTCTGACTTTCAAAGAAATAAATCTTTAATATATATGTATATATATACACATATGCCAGCACTGTGGCGTAGAGGGAAAAGCTGCCATCTGCAGTGCTGGCATCCCATATGGGTGCCGGTTGGCATTCTGGCTGCTTCACTTTCAATCCAACTCTCTGCTATGGCCTGGGAAAGCAGTATAAGATGGCCCAAGTCCTTGGGCCCCTGCACCACATGGGAGACCTGGAAGAAGCTCCTGGTTTGTGGCTTCGGATGATCAGCTCAGCTCTGGCCACTGCAGTCATCTGGGAGTGAACCAGTGGATGGAAGACCTCTCCTTCTTTCTGTGGCTCTACCTCTCTCTCTAACTCTGTCTTTCAAATAAATTAAATATATCTTTTAAAAATGTATATAAATGTATTTCCACACTTCTGGGAGCTGAGAACTCCAAAATCAATATGCTGAGGGCCCACTGACTAAACACTCATATGACATCTTCTTGATGTGTCCTTATGGTAAAAGTGGCAAAGGATCTCTGTGACTTGCTTATAACCACAGTAATTCCATCAGATGTCCTAATCACCTCCCACAAGCCTGATCTAATATGATCAACTGAAGAAATTGGGAATTTGAGGAAGAAACAAACATACAGACAGTAGCACTTCCTTTGTCACCACTTGCTGGCAAAGCCTAGAGTCATGAAGAAACAGAATTCCAAGATGAGGAACAGAAAAGGAGAATCTCCTAGGCTTTTCTCCCGAGGTCAAATGCCTTCTGGGAAGGGCAGAGAAGGAGAAAAGTCTCTGAAAGTTCTTTTTAAGGATAAGGTTTAAAATGTCAACTGCTTACTCCATCACCTCCAAAAAAAAAAAAAAAAAAAGGAAGAAGAAGAAGAAATGGTTGGGAGGAAAAAGAAAGAAAAAACTCATACCTCTAGGCACCAGCACGGTGGTGTAGTGAGTTAACCCATAGGGCATGTCATACAGCCGTAGCTCCATCCCCGGCTCCTTCACTTCTGATCCAGCTAGCTACTAAAGGCCTGGGAAAGCAGCGGAAGATCTCCCAAGTACTTGGAATCCTGCTATTCATATGGAGACCTGGTTGAAGCTCCTGATTCCCAGTTTCAGTCTGGTCCAGCCTTGGCTGTTGCAACCATCTGGGGAGTGAACCAGCAGATGCAAGATCCCTCTGTGACTCTCTCTCTGTGTAACTCTGCCTTTCACATAAATAACTAAATATTTTTTAAAAAAGAAAATCATAGTTCTAGTTTCTCACAAGTCTTGGCTCAAGACACATCCAAACCAAGAGCCTGCCCAAACACCTTTGAATGCATGCACTTCCTTTTCCTCCATAGGGTTTGCTTAAAAACCTTGCGGGTATACCTGCTTGATCAGTTGGAATGGGAGGTTCTAATTCACTAATAGCCTAGAATCCTGGATGTGTTCCCCAGCTTGTTAGTTTTGTTAAATACATTTGAACTTGATTTTAGTGTGAATGCTTCTTCAGTCAACAACTATTTATTGGGTAATTTCAACACACCTGGTGCTGTTCTAGGCACCAGGGATCGATTATGAAAAATAGAGAAAATCATTATGTTCATGAACCTTACACTCCTTTGGGATAGTGATCTTTGTCCACCCTGAAATAGTGGACACAATGGGAGGTTAATCTAATGATGGCTTTAGTATAGTAGATAAGGGGAGAAAAGGATAATGCCCGAGATTCTGCTTGAGAAATACAAATTTTCCTATGTGTGTTCCCCTAAGTTTCTACATTTCTCATATTCCAGCACTGCCTGCTGACACAGGCTCCTCTCTGCCATGCCTCATAGTCCAGCTTGTGTCCCTAGATTTGGTTCCACATATTCAATCCTGTATCCACAGACCTGGCGACCCCACAGCAGGAGACATTATTGTCACAGTCTCCTGTTATCGATAGGAACCTTGATAATTGCATGCCAAGGCCATGCCTGTTACAATATTTTCTAGACTTTTCCCTCCTGGAGTCATGGCCGATCCCTCTGATCATGACCGATTGTTAAGCCCTGGCATATGCCAGCTTAAAAGGCTTTCCCTTAGAGAGGCTGCCAGGTGTTCCAGCTTCCATCCATTTTATCAGCCAATCAGACTTCTTCCCAGGCTACTTAGTGCAGCTCCAGGTATAAAGGAAGATTTAAAACTGGGATGTGCAAATGTGGATGTTTTTAGAGGCAAAAAGCCAAGCATTTTTGTGCCTTCTTTCCCTTCTGTCTTTATCTTATACTGGGCCTCAAATACTCTCCCCTCCTCCATTTTATTTTGCAGGAGCCAATTTCTCAAGAATGAGTAGTATGAGTATTGTTCCATAAGAAAAATGGGAATTTCTGAGGGTACTTTTGTGCTTGGTATGGAGACAGAGCTGATGTGAAAGCCAAGCGTCCATAGAGAGGCTATGGGAAAGATAGTAGCTTGAACACTTCATAGTCTGCACTTGAGGCTAAGGTGTTATAAACTACAGGTGCACATCCTTTTGCCCTGTTCTAAAGATCATGTTCCGGGAAGAAGTTAAAATTTAGAAAATCCCAGTTGAGAGAGAAATAATAAGACTACTACATCCTTCAGTCAATCTCACAAATCTTCAAAAAATTCCCCAGTGTTGCAAGAAAGCTACAAGGATGATCAAGAGAGTAGAATGATGGTACCAGAGGCTGGGATTATAGAGGGCCAGGAATGAGAAAAGGGTAGATGCTGGTCAAAGGTTACAAAGTTTCAATTACACAGGAGGAGGGGTGAAATTGTAACATAGACGTTAAAGTTATTCTTGTGGCCCCCACATTGCATATTAGAGTGCCCATTCAAGTACCAGCTGCTGTATTTCCATTCCAGCTCTCTGCTAATTTGCCTGGGAAAGCAGCAGAAGATGGTTCAAGCACTTTGGCCCCTGCCAACCACATGGGAGATGCAGAGGGAATACCTGGCTCCTGGCTTTCACCTGGACCAGCCCAAGCTGTTGTGGCCATTTGAGGAGTGAATCAGAGGGTGGAAGATCTGTCTCTTTCTCCCTCTTCCCTATCCCTTTTTCACTGTGTGTGTGTGTGTGTGTGTGCGTGTCACTAGCCCTTCACATAAATAAATCTTTTTTAGAAATTAGACAGGAGTAATACGTATACAGATCTTCTGCACAGCATAGTGACCATAGTTAATAATAAAGCATTTTATGTTGTAAAATAACTAAAAAATTTTTAAATGTTCTTGCCATGAAGAAATGATAAGTATTTTAGATGACAAATTTTCTAACCATCCTTAATTTGGTTGTTCTATGATGTATACATGTATCAAAATATCACATTATACTACATAAATATATACAATTATAATTTGTTAACTAAAATAAAGTTAACCCCCCAAAAGAAGACATATATGGCATAGAGAGTCCACCAGGAGTGTCTAATTTTTACTTATTTGAGAGACAAATGAAACAAATTTGAAGGCCAGCGCCACGGCTCAATAGGCTAATCCTCCACCTAGCGGCACCGGCACCCCGGGTTCTAGTCCCAGCTGGGGCGCCGGATTCTGTCCGGGTTGCTCCTCTTCCAGGCCAGCTCTCTGCTGTGGCCCGGGAGTGCAGTGGAGGATGGCCCAAGTGCTTGGGCCCTGCACCCGCATGGGAGACCAGGATAAGTACCTGGCTCCTGGCTTCGGATCAGTGTAGTGTGCCGGCCGCAGCAGCCATTGGAGAGCGAACCAATGGCAAAGGAAGATCTTTCTCTTTGTCTCTCTCTCTCTCACACTGTCTACTCTGCCTGTTAAAAAAAAAATTTGATGGCCTATGTGCTAGTTCACTCCCCAAATACCTATTAATAAAAGCCAGACTGAAGTGGAAAGCCAGGAACTTAAAAATCCACGTCTCCCACATGGGTGGCAGAAACCCAAACACTTGAGCCATCCGCTGTTGCCTTCCAGAGCGCACATTGGCAGGAAGCTGGAATGAGGATAAGAGCTGTGTCTCAAATCCAGGCATTCTGAAATGCGATACAAGTATCCTAAGTGCTGTCCTAATCGCTAAGCCAAACACTTGCTCCCCTTAAAATTTATTTAGTTAGTTTACTTACTTTAGAAAGAGAGACCAGGAGTTGTTCTCTTGTTGAACAGAATTAGCAAAGCCTAGGGCTTTTCATCTGGCAGGCCTGCACTGAAATCCTAGCTCTGTCACTTGCAAGTGAGGTGACTGTAAGCTGGCCAGGTGCTTTGTTTCTCCATCAGTGAAATGGAAAAAAAACCTCATTATGCTCCTTTTCCTTGAGCATTTGGACCATCTTCCTGAGTTTTTCCATGCTAAAGTCACTATATAACAAATGATATAACACAGGTGTAGGAATTGGGTCGCACTTAGGGAACCATCCCTGAATCATATTAAAATTAATATCAGCACACACACATGGGCTCATTGAATGTCATTCTGCAAATTGCCTTAATCCTGAGGGCTGTGCCTTCCCAAGACCAAATGCAAATCATCGATCTGTTATCAGTAACCGGTGCTAGTGACTGATAAAATGCTAGTGGCTGAGAAAATGGTTCACATGCACCACAGTTGCATCCTAAAGAAATGTGTACCTGTTTATGTGCATATTCATTTAGAATTAAAAGTTTAATTCAAGCTCTCTTGTCCAGATAGAAGACTGAATAAAGTAGTTAATTTTCAGATTGTTGACTGCTGTGATATCTCTTATTGCTAATCGTCCATTTACTTTTTTAAAATATAGCAGATTTTAAGAGTATCACTTTTAGATGTCTATGGACTTTGTCAAAAGGTCGTTAGGGTGGAGATGGCATTGTGGTGCATATAGTGGTTCAATCCACTGATTGCAGTGCCAGCAATTCATATACTTGTGCTGGTTCAAATCCTAGCTCTCTGCTTCTGATCCAGCTTTCTGCTACTGCACCTGAGAAGGCAGTGGATAACAGCTCAAATACTTGGGCCCATGCCACCTATGTGGGAGACCATGTCAGAGTTCCTGACTCCTGCCTTTGGCCTGGCCCAGTTCCAGCTGTTGTGGGCATTCGAGGAGTGAACCAGTGGGTGGAAGGTCTCTCTCTCTCTCTCTCTCTCTCTCTCTCTCTCTCTCCTATCTCTCTCAGTCTCTCCCTCTCTCTTTGCCACTCTTTCTTTCAAATAAACAATTAAATAAGTTTTTTAAAAGTCTTTTTGTAAAAAAACTTACACCCATGTGTGAAATTATAGTGTTATTAAAGCTGTAAATTAAATGCTTTCAAATGTAATTTTAAGAAATTTGTGTAACAGAAAAAAGAAAGTTTTCTTTATACAATTCATTTCAGTTTCTGCTTCAAGCATTAGTGGAAAAGAGAATACCACAAATCTTATTCCCAGCTGTTTAATGCATTAAATTCTTAAGTGCCACATAACAAGGGTTTGACTTCTTAAATTCTGCTTTTATAAAAAAAAAAAGCATGAATATACTAAATGTATAATACTAGGAATGATAAAATGAAAATAGCCTTTTATATGTTTTAATATTACTGATAGTTCTCATTTATATTTCTTAAAGCTTTTTTAATTATACTTGTTCATTCGAATTGAAAGTACAGATCCTGTGAATCCTTTACCTCATCCCTTGGAAAGGGAGCAACTATACAAGATGATGTCAAGCCTTGTTTAGGCCAATTTCAATCATCAATAGAGTTTCATTTTTGTTTTTACCTACTTACTTTCATATTTCCTGCTCTTATATCAACAAGTGGATTTCCAAACTCTTCCTTCATAACATCACTGAAAAACTATTTCAAACTTATGTGAAGGTTGATTTGTTCTTACAAAAACGCTCATTGTATAATAGCACAACAGAGACAAGTGGCCAGGAGCAGATTAGAGCAGGGTCAGACCCATAGGAGTCTGCACTCTGCCCACCACACATCCAGCTGTTACAGCATGGTGAACAGGGCTGAGAAGACTTGTGTTCAAACTGAAACTCTATTTCATCTACATATAAATGATATTGCTGTGGTTATATATTGGATTGAATCATTTTCAGCAGTAAAGATTAATATCCAACTCATAGATTTTTTCTAAGAACTAAATAAGTTCCATGCATAATATTTAACACAATGTAAGGTACAGAGTAAACACTAAATGCTAACTATGATTGATATTTATCATTATGTGTATGTGAATATGTTGTAGAAATCAGAGATAAGCTGTTTCTTTTCAACTATTGCTTAGCTCTAGACAAATATTATCAAATATATTCTTCAACAAGGCCATATCAAGTCCATTCCCAGCTTCTGTACACAGTGGTATTATCTCATGTAAATGCTGACAAGACTGGGCCTTAATTTTCATGAGGATTTATTAGATAATTTCATGTTTATTGACTGTTAATAGTCTGGCAATTGCTGGTGATGTCACTTGCCTATTTTATACAGATGTTTTTATATTTTAGAATGCATCATGTATAAGAAATAGACTGTCATTCTTAAAAGTACATTTTCTAGTTTTTCTCACTTCTCTGATTTTATTTATTGTGTTGGGGGTATGTGGAAACTTCAGATATACAAGTAATTAAATAAAATCTTTCTGCCTTTGAAATAGAAAGATTTACTTTCATATTTGCCTAATGCTAAACAATTGACCACAGATCCTTGAAACTGGCAGAAGCAAAACCTCATGTAAGAGGCAGTCAGTAGTCACTCAATATCTTCATCATCTCCATAGCTTTTATGATGGGCTAGGAATGTGAAGCCCCTAGACTATGAGGGCCACAGGGAGTGCCAACGCAGGCTTAGCAAGAATTTCATGGCCCAGGATCCAGTCATCAGATGTGGCTTGCTAAAATAACAAAATTATTGCCTTAATCTGTAGATTAATTTGCCCTCTGATAATATCACTGCAGGTATAAAAGTCAGTAAACCCATAATCCTGTCCTCATCTAGTCTGGCAGGTATCTAATTCCACTGCCAGGACACAAATCCTCAGCTGTGCCTCTGTGAGATGCACAAGAGGCCACGGGTTATCACATGCACCCACCTGTAACTTTATCTCATATAAATCCTCATATATATTTGCGATCATTTTTTACCATCTCTTACTATCTCTTAATCTAAATTAGATTCTCAGTACTAACCTAGTTTATCCCTATTCTGGGATCAACTCCCTCACATTGGCAACTCTATCTTTGTAACTACTTTTATTTATTTACTTATTTAAAAGGCACACACGCAAACAGATAGAGAGAGAGAGAGAGCGAGAAGCAGAGACACAGAGATCTCTGATTTCCTGGCTCACTCCTCAAAGCTGGCAGCAGCCAGGACTGGGCCTCACTGAATATAGGAGCCCAGAACTTAATCTGGGTTTCCCACATAGGCAGCAAGGACCCAAGCACCTGATCCATCACCAGCCACCTCTGAGGACATGTATTAGTAGGATGCTGGAATGTGGAGCAGGGGCAGAACTCAAACCCAGGTACTCTCATATGGAATGAGGGTGTCCCAAGCAGGATCTTAACTGCCATGCCAAACTCCCACTCCTACATCTACTTTCAATTCAATCATCTTCCCACCTCGTTTTTCAGCCACTTCTGTCATCCTTTGCATGTTATGTAATGCTAACTCTTAACAAAGTACTTTTCTTTTCAAAGCTCAGTCTTAATTGTTTTCCTTATTTCTCTTATCAATAACCTTATCAATATCCAACACTGGGCCCCACAGGTCTCCTGTGGCCTTCTCCCATGAAATCTTTACCATCCCACTCCTGCTAACTTAGAAGAGCGGAGATGCCCAGCTTGCTCCTACTGTACATCGAAACCATTGATTCATCTTGATTCTTGCCCCACCATTGCTATTGGTTTCAAAAGAGATAAGTTAGTACATGTTTTAGACTGCAACTGATCAGGGTATAAATATACAGTAACTTTATTGCAAGCAGGAATAAAATTATCAAGGAAGGAGCGAGAAGGGCTTTATTTTGGTAGCAAACTAAATACAACATTGTGGCATCACTTTAGACTAGTAATGTTTATAAAACATATGAAATTTATATATTAATCTGCATAAAAGTTATTTCTTATAATTTTTTCAACAGAAAGTATTTGTAGATTATATAATTAATTATATAAAATGAATATAAAATGAAAATAAGTAAAACAATTTTCTCAGTTTCCTTAACAGCTTATTATGCTTTCTAATTTCCAAGAAAAGGTAAAATCGTATAAAATCACTATAAATTTCAGGAAGACAAGTTGTAATTCACTTAAAACAAACTTGATTATACTTAGTTAACATAATTGGTAGTGAAAACATACAATAAGCCTTGATTTCTCTTAGAAAATGCTACAAAATTGAAGTTCTCCAATTAACCTCATAGCACTTAAATACCATCTATAAATATTATAATGTATTTAAAACTAAGGAAAAAGAGAGGCTCCATAAAATTATGAACACAGCATCAAAAATAATTGTGGAACTTGCCTTACAATTTACGAGATTACTTAAAATATGGGTTGTATGTTCTTCTAATTTTCATTGAAACAGATTTAATCTTGACAGGTAAGTTGTTTCTGATCCACGTGCCCCACTGGATTCCAGTTGCAAGCAATTTTCCCGGGAAAGAATGAATGCCATTTAGATTTGCCAAGCCGCACTGGTTGAACCACCAGCCAGTGCTGTTATTGAGGCGACTGCAGCTTTTCACAGACTGACCATCAACCAGGCATGCCGGGCGACACCCATCATTGTCAACATCAGATGTGCTGAAAGGCATTGCATTTTGATTATCTTCTTTTCTGAGGCCCCGGAATGCATCACCTGGGTAAAGTAGATTTTTTTAAATAACTGAATTTGAAGGCAGTTTCCCTTCTTTTCATCAACCATTACCAGGATATTATGCAAAAGCATCACATCTTGAAAAAGATTTAAATTATTTTTTTATTGTTCATCCTGTAAAAATCTCTGATACATACAGTTTCCGATATTCCAGAGTCTGGGAATAAATTCCTCAGAGTGACAGGCTTCTTTAAACAGATATTTGATATAAAAATCGTAATGCAAAATAGAAGTGTGATTGTATAAACAAAATAAGGTAATTTATGCCAAAATGATGGTATACAGTCCTGTAATACTAAGTGGAGACCAATTCATATTAAGGAAAAGAAAAATCATGTATAAATAGCAGATTTTCATACCACTACTATGAGCATGTAGGTGGAGAACATGATACCTTATTTTCTGAGAACCCAGAGAAATTTCTGTCAAGTTTTATATTATTGAATATTTGTGCTCTCATGGATTAACTGCATTGCTCAAATGTTTAAATTTGTATTGCTAGGCCGGTACTGTGGCTCACTAGGCTAATCCTCCGCCTTGCGGCGCCAGCACACCGGGTTCTAGTCCTGGTTGGGGCACCGGATTCTGTCCCGGTTGCCCCTCTTCCAGGCCAGCTCTCTGCTGTGGCCAGGGAGTGCAGTGGAGGATGGCCCAAGTACTTGGGCCCTGCACCCCATGGGAGACCAGGAGAAGCACCTGGCTCCTGCCTTGGGATCAGCACGGTGGGCCGGCCGCGGCAGCCATTGGAGGGTGAACCAACGGCAAAAGGAAGACCTTTCTCTCTGTCTCTCTCTCTCACTATCCACTCTGCCTGTCAAAAAAAAAAAATTTTGTATTGATAGTTTTGCTCTGAACTCAAAGACAAATTTGTGGCCCACCTCTGCCACTTGTATGATCACAATAACCCCCTCAATTTATTTATGTTGTTAGTCTCACATTCTACAGTATCTTCTACTTTCATTATATTGATTATATTTTGTGACTGACAGTTGAAAGTGATTTAATAACCATGTTGGGAAATGTAGAATATAACATGGCAAAATCTGAGGGTTCTGTAATGAAAAATCTTTTGCCACTATGAAGTTCATCCTGCAATTAGATCCTAGTTATCATTTAGAGAACCCTCACATAAACTTTTCCTAACATAGCATACTCTATATTCAGATAGTTCTTTACATGCTTTCAGAGGTGAAGCATTAAAAATTGTATATTAAAACTCTTAAATTTTCCATACATGTGAGACTTGAATTTCAGACTTTCACCTAATATCCCAAGCATAAACCCTCTCTGGTGTCACAGATTCCAACCATACCAGACAACTCTTTTTGCCCTGTAATTTTCCTCCCTCCATGCCTCGACTCTGGCTGCTCAGTTTGCCAATGTACACTTGCCAAAAGCCAATCCATTCCTGCAAGACCAGGTCAGTGGTTCTCAGCTGTAAGTAGTCCAGCACATCTATCTGGCCCAAGCTTGCTGAATCAGATTCAGCAGGAATATGTACTTTCCAAAAGCTCCCCAGGTCTAATCTAGCATTAACCCCTGTGGAAAACTTCCCTCCCTAAAGAGTCTCTGGATGCAATCAACTGGAATCACTCTCATCCTTTCTTTAACTCCCAAAACTATATCAATATTCTTAGTTTTCAATGCTATTTATCTTCCCCTCTATACTGTGATCAGTTAAAGAGCCGGGAAACTTGGTCTTTCATTTCTAACGCTGTATGTACCATGAGTAGCAACAATAGGGAAGTTGAATTTCCTTTTTTCCTAATGCAATTGCCTTTAAAATTTTAGTATCAAAATATAAATTTAACATCAAGTATCTGAAGTTGTGACAAATTAAATTTGCTTGGAAATGAGCAGATGCACCATGGGATAGTGAAAATAGCACTACACTATTTGTTCTATCAACCTGGATCCTTGCTGTGGCTCAGGGGAGATGATCAGGGAAAGTCACTTAATCTTTCAGGTTTCTTCACCTGTGAAGTAAGAGGAATGAAGGTCATCTCTAACATTGTATGACTTGCAGATGCCAGCCACCCTGAACATATAAATGGAAATAATACTCTCCTAGCTCATTCCAAGGCTCTCTACTTAAAGAATGAACTTAGACTACCTGTGACAAATTGTCTTAGAGAGTACAAAATGGTCCAAATGATAATTCAGTACCACAATCATAAAAGAGGTTCAATACTCAAGATTTGCTCAGGTTTCTCATTTCTCGTCTATTCTATTATCAGTCTTTATATCAAGAGAAATTCATTTTTGTCTTTGTCTAATAGAGTCAGTTCTATTTAAATTGTGTGGAAAATTTTAGAAATTAAAAACTTACCAGCATTTCCTGAATACCGTCCTATGTGCATTTTAAAAAATCTTGTTTCATCTTCTAACCAAAAATTATCATACGATGCATAAGCGAAGGTGTCATCTTCAGATTCCAAGGCCACATGCAGCATAAAGCTGGTATTTTTCTGATTTACTATATAAAAAATCTTTCTTAGTCCTAGCCAAAATTCTCCTGTAAAAAAAATGCTTTGTTTTAATATATTTTGATACAAACAAGGATAATCTTTATCATCTAATGTTTGATGTTATTTAGTGTTTCAGTGACTGAGGTGACCCACATAAATAGAGGGACTGGCTATTCTAGTGCAAATGATCAGTGTTTGCCTAATTTACCAAAAATATTTATCCTATTTCTGCTTCACTAGACTGTTTCATTTCTATCTCCCCAAATTAAATTCAATTAAATATAAAGTCAAGTTTTAAGGCAAGTCAGCAGAAAAACAACAGGTAATAAAATAATGCCTACCAATAAATGTAGAGGTTTAACCTCCAAAGAAACATGTCTTGAAAATGTTCAGTTGATAATTTTTTTTTTCCTTCCATGGAGAATACTTTCAGAACAAATACTACTTTGTTAAAATGGAGCTTGTTCATCTTATATGACTAGAAACATAACATACCAACACTAGAGTATCCTCAGGTTTAGGGTCAATATTTCCAAGATAAATGTAAATCCAGGATAAACTCTAAAACTCTCCGATTCATACTGTGTGTTGCTTGCATGTGTACTGTACCCAATGTCTCTCCCTACCCATAACAGCAGAGCCTAAAAGTGGACACCTCTGTTCTGAGGACACCTACTTGAACCACAGAAATGACTAAATTAGGTAAGGGTGTAGTCAAAACAAACTTCAAAGAGTTGGAAGATAATTTGACAGCATCCAAACTCATAACTGTAGCTAAGATATTAAGCCCTTCTTCAGGATTGACGGGAGCATTTTAGTTACCACCCACTTAGAACTGAAACGTATCCAGAAGAAGAACAGGAAGAAAGCAGACCAGGAATATGGGTAGGGGTATGGTCAGACTATCAGCCTATAACCCTTCACGCTGTCTATAACCCTGTCACCTTCCTCTTTACCCTCACCTCAAATCCAAGATTCAACAATATACTTTCCCAAGACTCGAAGTAATTTTTTTAAAATATGGCAAGTACAAAGCAGCCTCACTCCTTATGAAAGATACCTACCTGAAGACATTATTAGTCAAAATTCATACTTCCCCATAGAAATAGGCATGAAGTTAGGAAGATGACAATGCAAAGCCTATATGTTGATCTTTGCTTAATGGAGAAGGAAGCACTCAATGGAAAATTAGAGGTAATGCAGGTAAATTAACTGCTTTCCACAGCAAGGTAGATATCTGGCTAGAAGCCAAATGCTTTCAAAAGTCACTTGCATGCAGTAGGCTTTTTAGAGCAGAGCTACCACCACCACTTACTGAATCCTTGGATGCCATCATTATGGGAGGTTACAGTAGTTAAATTATAACAACAGTAATTTTGAAAATATCAGAATTAAAATATATGAAACTTGTATAACTTAAATAAAATTTAAAAACAACAATAAAAGAGAATAGCAGAATTATCATGATCACCTGGAGAAGTTCCAACTAATGTAAATTCTGCAGGTCACTGGTGTTTGTGCTTACTAGAAAAAGTGGCAGCAATGCTAACACATTTTATATGCACTTGAGTTTGTAATCTTCAAATTTTGAGCATAGTAGTCTTATTGATTTCTTTATAGAACATTCTGCTCAGTTTGAACAATTTCAATCTGGACCAATACTCAATTTCATTTGCTTGTGTAGATACAGCACACATCTCAATAATTTCAAGTTCCCTGCCACTTTGAACCAGTTGGTGAGCACCTACCAGCACCTGCCAGAACTCTGCTGGTTGCATACTAGAAAATTAATAAATATCCCACATAGAATTTTCACTCAAATCACATTTCAACAAATACCTAAAAAATAAAGATTTCTGGATCTCAGCTGAAGAGCTACTTATGTTCAGTAATTTAACATATGAAAAGAGAGTGATTTAAGTCATATTTTGATATTCACAAGGACTTTCTATTTTTCTGCAGCTCTGATCCATAGAGACATAGTCAATAGAAATATTAAAAAGAAGGAAAAAAGTAGAACAAAAATACATAAATTTGACCTAAAAGGTCGCCAAATCCATCCAGATAGTCACACCACAACCTTTGGAAATCAATTACTCCATCAATCCTTTTCTGTATCACAGTCCATCCACCTCCTCTGAAATCCATATCACACATGACCTAAAATAGGACCAGAAAAAACCATTATTATCATTATTTGATAAAATTCACATTAATCCTTAACTTTAGAGAAAGAGAAGATACTCTCAATGAAAGTTTTCATTGCAATTATACGCCATTATATATATATTATATAATTATATATTCTGATTTTTTATCTATAAAAATAATTCTTATTATAAAGAAAATTTTAATTAATCTAATTACAGTCTCTACCATTTTTTAAAATATATGTTTACAGCTTTTTAAGGTTATCCTCCTATTAGTCAACTCTAAAAATTTTTTTCGGTATCATAATTACTGTAGTGAGCTGTTACAGCATAGTGATGTATTTCTTTACAAACTAACTTTTCCCTTGAATTAAAATGCTGGTGGATTTTTCCACAGTTTTATAAATGCCCATATGCTTGTTTTTAACTGCGGTTTTCCCACACAAGCCTGGAAGGTCTACATTCAGACTGGCATTTCCAGGCAGAAAGGTATGATCTCTGCCCACTCTGCAGGCACTCGTAGGTACAGCTATTGATGCTGTTTAAAAAAGCCCCTAGTAGAGAACCTATAGGGGACCCATAAAAGCAACTTAGGGAAGAAATCAGAGCACTATTCTCTATCAGAAACTTCCCACACGAAGACTGAGAAATACAGTGTGGAGGAAGTGAGGGACTCAACACGTTCTCACAAAAGAGGTAATTATTCATCCCACTCTTCACAAAATTAGAAGCCTTCTCTTTCCACATCTGTTCAGATCTAGTTTTGAATCTGCAGACAAAGCAATTTAGGTAATAATTTTAAAATTATTTCCCACCTAGTCCCAATTTTCTGACATTTTATCAATAGATGTCAAAAAAATAATGGTAGTAATTCTAAGAGAAACTGGTGGTAACTACCCAGAAAAAAAGTTATTTTATTATGTAATAAAGACTATAAATAAGGCACAAGTACTATGAACTTTCTTATGCACAAAGGAAAAGTACTCAAACATATATGGATAGACACAGATATATACATATGCATATATCCCATCAATATGGATAACAGTAGAAATTTGTCTTTGAAATCCTATCATAGAATTGGCAAGCATAGACAGGAAAATAATTTATTTTATTCAATTTAAGAGTGGATCAGCTTCTCAATATACTTCACACTCCAGTGAAAAATTTTTCTAGATTATTAATTTCTTATGCAATCATATGAAATCATGTATCATCAAAAGAACCATCTATAGAAAAAAAAATTAAAAGTATCTTTAGTAACTGCCAAAGCAAAGCACATCATAATCATTCAAGCAAATATTTATATTGCATAGTTCTACCTATTGTAATCCTGTCTAATGTAAGAGTAATAAGACCTTGGGGCTGGCGCTGTGGTGTAGTCAGCTAAGCCTCCACCTGCAGTGCTGGCCTCCCATATGGGTGCCAGTTTGTGTCCCAGCTGCTCCTCTTATCCAGCTCTCTGCTATGGCCTGGGAAGGCAGCAGAAGATGGCACAAGTGCTTGGGCCCCTGCATCCACGTGGGAGACCTGGAGGAAGCTCCTGGCTCCTGGCTTCAGATCTGCTCAGCTCCGGCCATTGTGGCCATTTGGGGAGTGAACCAGCAGATGGAAGAACTTTCTCTCTGCCTCAACCTCTCTGTCTATAACTCTAGCTCTCAAATAAATAAATAAAATCTTTTTTTTAAAGAAAAAGTAATAAGATCTTTCACCACATGGATTTACTTTGAAGACTATAACCATGGAGGACCAGGGTTGTGTTGCAGTGCATTAGTTCACTGTTTGTGACTCTAGCACCCATATTAGAGTGCTGGTTTGATTCCTAGCAGCACCACATCCAATCCAGCTCCCTGCTAATGTGTCTCGGCAGGCAACAGAGGAGGGCCCACGTATTTGGGCCCCTCCACTATGTGGGAAAACAGACTGGGGTTTCTGGCTCATGTGTTTGGCTGGGCCCATACCTGGTTATTGTGGCCATTTGGGGAGTGAACCAGCCAATGGAATATCTCTGTCTCTCTGTCTTCCCTTATCACTCTACCTTTCAAATAAATAAATAAATCTTTCATTTTTTTAAAATACATAACCTGGAAATTAAAACAGAAAAGGGAAAGACAAACTCTTTCTAGTCCTTTTATTGGTCCGTGGTTTGGATATTAGAATTATAGAAAATCAAAATTTTGAGACTAGAGCTTTTCCTAATTTATTTTAAATTTTCAAGAAAAAATTAAATCTTAAACCAATTATAACTTTAATATTTAACTTATTCCTCATAATAAGAGAAAGCATTACCTCAAATGGGTAACTAGATCCTTCTGGGTAGATTATATATAAACCACTTGGTGTTCTGGTGACAGAGCCAATGGTATCTTTAATGTCACTGCAATCTAAACCTAGAAGAGTAAAATGTTCTGTTTAGGACATTTTCAAGTACGTTTTCAGGACAACTGTTTTACTGTAGAGAACTGACCGGTTTATCTAAGAGTATTATTTTCATTTATGATATGATGGTTTTTAACTTCTTGGAAAAGGAAAATGATCACAATTTCAGAAATAAGGAGAAAATATATGGAAGAACTGAGATCAAAGAATTTATGTTGCAGTAAGCCCTCACTAAAGACATCACTTAATTATTATTGTTCTATACTGTTTAAAAATTTCATTTGGGATCAAAATTTAGTATATTTTATAATTATGCATTCTCTTTTTCAAAAAAGTACCCTTTCAGGAATCTAGGTTTATATTAAAGAGCATAATGTGTTGAAGAAATCTTTATGAATAGGGAATAAAAAACACAGAGAAATAAATAGATTACTGTGTACTGACACATCCTTGGCAACTCTATTCTAAACTTCAGAGACTCTGATATATCAGTGACCACTGTTGTAGCAGCCAAAGAGGAAAAAGGGGAAATCAGCTTCTTCACCAAGAAAAAAATCAAACTCCAGATGAGAACCTCCTGTATTTACAATAGTTAGAATATATCATCCTATTATCACTGTCTCCAAAGCATGCAGGTCCCTGCAAGACTGAAAACATATATATGTGAATACGTATACTATATTTTACTAAAGCTATTGAATTTTACATTCTATTGCCTCTTCTACAAATATAATAAAATAAATTCAACTATTAGAGCATCAATCAAGAAGATGTCTAGATTAAAGTTTGCTAAACACTAACTAAACACTCCAAACCTTATTTTCTTTGTGTAATAGCAGAATAATAATAACACTATTGACTTCATAGTGTTACTCTGACAATTTATATGGTAAAGCATTATGGAAAGCCTTATCACATACTAATAGACAGAAAATGTCTCTATAAAAAGTTTGATACAAAAATGTGCTACTCTCCTTTCATTTCCAAGAGATACAGCTGTGCTGCCTATATGCTGGGCATTCAGGAGACATCATTATAATGACTGCCTGCTGGAAGTCCACTCTAAGACTGATCTGGGTTGAAATATCTACTTTGTCATTATCATCTAACTAAACATGAACAGATTAGATTTTCTGGGGCCCCATAATCCTTATCTGATGATAACAATGATCATAGCAAACCCTTACATTACTCTTACTATGCTTCAGGCAATATTTTAAGGGCTTTGCATATATTTATCCATTTAATCATCACAACTGCATGAGGCAGGTACTATCAGTTTACTGATGAGTTCACTGGTATCAAGGAGATAGTAGACCAGAAGTCAAGCAGTCTGATATCAGAGCCCATGCTCTTAACCACCATACAATACTTCCTGTCCAGGGATGGTTATGAGAAATAAATGAGATATAACAAAATTATAGTTAAACTGCCTGTCCTCATACCTGGAATATAGGAGATGCTCCGGTATCCTTTTCCATTTCGAAGGAAAATACAAAGGTCATATACTAGTCCTTCCATAGTAATGTATTTGCTTAGAACTTTTTGATATACATTCATATTTATAAGATTTACAAAACATTTTTTAAAGCATCAAGCCTTTAGGAATTAATATTGCTATATTCTAGTATAAAGTATGACCTTTTATTTCTGTCTTAATTTGTCTTTTCAAATTTTATGTCTCAATTTGAAACATTTCAAACATGTCAAAATGTAACTCAGATATTTTTTCCTATATGAAAAGTAATCATTAATAAAGTGCAAATGAGGAGCCCACAATAAAGTTACATAAACCTAAACCACTTTCAACAGAGTCAAGATATTGTCATAGGACCACAGTTTTTAAGCTGTCAGTAAAGATTTCCAGCTTAGGAAAGTACACATTGCTTGTGGTGTAACTTGCTTATGGGCAGGTATTAGTCTTCCAGTCTGTTACAGAATAGTGAGCTGTATTGTTTAAACAAAACTTTTAAATGCACCAATCTGTCCAGGAACATTTTAAGCAATAACAGACAAATATGAAAAGGTTGAAATACCAAAGTTCTTACCATGCGATTGAACTGGTCTGTGAGGAAAAGGATCCAGCTGTTTTCTGAAAACCTCTGTGGTCAAAAGGAGAACTCGATTCATGAGCTCATTAACCTAAACACACACATAATTAACGTACACATTTAAGTAAATTTATATTTGAATCAACCTCCGTTAGCTAAATTCCAAAGCAGTAAAGGCACAGCTAAAGAGTAGTCACAAAATTCAGCAGTGTCTGCCTTCCTAACATGGAATTTATCTGACCCTGTTTCTGCATCGGACTGCCTGTGTGGATCTGTTTTTCACACCTTGCCTGAATCATTGCTATAGATTCTTCTCTGCTGCCTTTGCTCCTCTCCAACTCATCCTCCATCCAATTGTCAGATGGCTCATGTCACTTCCTTGTTCAGACATTCAGTGGTTTCTTGGTGCAGCATGACTTCTTTCTAACTATTCCTGTAGTCAGCTTCCTCACCAGTCTCTCCATCTTGCCCCAACTCCAAGAAATTCCTCCAAATGCCTGCCCCTCCTTGCCCAGCCTTCATGGCTTTGAAAGCATTTATTCATCTTTCATGGCTCACCTTAGGGCTGTCTCCTCTGGAGAGCTGTATTGTACCTTAGATTTCTCTTTGTGTTATTCTAACAGCATCCATCTATTTTCAACACATTTTTCTGCTCCACTAGATTGCATGCCCCTTGAATGAAGGCCCATTGCTTTTATTGCTTTCTGTTTCACTGAGGCTTTCCCTAATGGTTCCTTTTCTCAGTAGGTGCTAAAAAAAATCTCTAAACATGACTGTAATTTAAAAATGAAATTATTATGCCTCTTGCTTACTACAGTCAGTGTGCACACGCAACAACATAATACTAAAAAAAATCCTCACCTGATTAGATAAATAATCCAAAGATGCTTGCTGTTCATCCATCATATTTCTTAATAATTTTTTGGTACTTCGTGTGTAGGAAACAATGGAATTTTGCAAATTTCCTTAGACATAATAAAAAGTGGCTGCTAAATATTATAATGGTATCAAAAACAATTACAGTCAAAAATGATAAATGTCAAATGATTTTGTATAGACAAACAATAATATGCCAATTTACATAAATATTCAGAATTGTGTATTTTAGACAGTGTTTTAACTCAGAATTAACCAAGAAAATGATTGTTTAAATACTTCTCAATGAAACTCTGCTTCCTAATAATACAGTTTACCCAAAAGCATATGCTATAGAGATAATGTTGTGAATATCAATTCTCACTTTATTAGATGAAAAGAATAGAGGCAGGAGATAACAGGATTCATCAGCTCTTACTATATACAAAAGTAAATGATGGGGCTGGTGCTGTGGCACAATAGGTTAACCCTCCGCCTGCAGTGCTGGCATCCCATGTGGACACCGGTTCAAGTCCTGGCTGCTCCTCTTCTGATCCAGTTCTCCGCTATGGCCTGAGAAAGAAGTAGAAGATGGCCCAAGTCCTTGACCCTTGCACCCGTGTGGGAGACCTGGAAGAAGCTCCTGGCTCCTGGCTTTGGATCAACCCAACTCCAGCCATTGCGGCTATTTGGGGAGTGAACCAGCAGATGGGAGGCCTTTCTCTCTGTCGCTCCCTTTCACTGTCTGTAACTCTGTCGAATAAATAAATAAAATATTTTTTAAAAAAGAGTAAATGACAACAATGTCATATCAGGCAAGTTCATTTTTAAAATAAATCTTTGTTTTATTTTTGATTAATTTTTTATATTTAAATTGCTAACATACATATACACACCTAATAAATCTTAGTCAAAGGTTTTGGTTAGTTGGTTTCTAACTGGACTTTTACCATATGGTTTCCTTATTTAAAGTGTTTTTATTTTAAAACACTATGTTTTTAAAGATTTATTTATTTATTTATTTGAAATCCAAAGTTAGAGAGAGAGGGATGTTAGCAGAGGGAGAGATATCTTCTGTCCATTGATTTATTCCCTAAATGGCCACAATAGCCAGAGCTGGGCCAGGCCAATGCCAGGAGCCTCATCCAGGTCTCCCACATGGACGCACAGCTCCACGCACCCTACTTTGGGCCATCCTCCGTGGCTTTCCCAGGCCATTAGCAGGAAGTTGGATCGTAATTGAAGCAGCCAGGACTTAAACTGGCACCCACATGAGATCCTGGTGGTGCAGGCAGAGGCTTAACTCATTGAGCCACAGCACCAGACCCAAAGCTCTATTTTTTATGAAAAGTTTCAAGAACAGTACAAAGTACTGGTTTTCTAAGGCCTTTGAGATCATGCTGCTATGTTGCATCACATCCTTGCTGTTTCAAAGTGTATTACTAATGCCAGACATTAAGAACAAAAACAAAACCATCAAAATCAAGATGTAAACACTCTACCTATGATTTCCAGACCCTTTCCATAGTTCAATGTTATATATGATGTCTTCTATAACAAAAGAACATATACGCTATTGTATATGTTAGGTTTTTAAAATTATTTTATTTCTAAGTTTCTTTCACTATAGCAATAGAATCACATGAATATTTCCTGATATTTGTAACTCTACTGATTCAACTTCATCTCTTTCTTTTTTTTTCTGACCAGTCTCTTACTGTCCTTCATTAGCTTTTTCCTGGGCTTGGAAATCTGTCTCAAGAGAACTAAAGTTGCACTCATTGGTTTGAGAAGCTTCAGACACTTGTGTGACACATAGAATTAGATATATTAATGTAAATTTTTTATGCTTCCAGACATGGGAGTTACATCCTGTAAGATATAGATCAGATTATCAATCCTGCTCTTTTTAATCTCCCTTTTTAATTCCACTCACTACATATGTATGAAAATTACTACAGTTACTAAATATAGTTTTGAATTAACTCTAAATCTCTTTATTGATTATGCTTTGTTAAATAAGCCAGCTGTGAATTTATAGTAAACCTATTATATTAGTTATTATAACTCAATACTAATGTGGTAGTTTTTAGAAACTGCCTCTCTAAGAAAAAAAATAGCTAAAAGTAAAATTTCCTAATGATCAGATGAAAATAAGAAACAAGTTCTAAGTGAATTGGTATAAGACTACTATCAGTGCCATCTGGTTTGCCCTTTCTCTCTATGTCAGTTGATAACACAGGAATATATAGATTCATTTACCAAATATTTATTAATACCTATCCAAATATATAAAGCCTTTGACCTAGACACAAGGTAAGACATTTCTTTTCCATGTCTAACATAGAAACAACAAATCATATATTTTCATAATTATGGTTATGTTTAATACTTACTACACATGAAGTGTTTTTCTTCTCTTGTAATTTTAGTAATAACATCACATGAATCCTCACAGTCTTCTTTATAAATAGTGTCATTACTTTTACTTTGATCTTTTGCATTAGATATATCTTCTACAGTGTTAACTACTGAAGAATCCTTTATTTTAAAAGATATAAATAGTAAAGATACATGAGATACGTTGTGTGACCCAATATATAATAAATAAGAAGACTGTAGAGAAAATGTTAGGTTTCAAGACATAAAACATAAGACATGGATGATCATTGAAAACACTTAATGAACTGGTTAGTTAAAACTTCCACAAATAAATCTGTGGGTAAATTTTGAATATGGAAAATAAGCACATGTTAATTCAATAATTTCACTCCCTTCTTTTAAGCTCCAAGAAAATTCAGTTAGGGTCTGTTTCTCTTACTGAGATTCTGTGACTGTGACCTTTAATTTTGCAAATTTTAATAGAATATCCAGCTACATTATACCTCTTCCAAGAACCTTTCAGTTTGAACTTCCTTAAAAAGGAGTTAAGAAATATCCCTGAGATATCTACATTTCTAGCAAAATGAACTTTCTGCCACCAATTAGGAACTGTAGTGTAGTCATGTGTAAGATGCCTGTTGATTCATTTTATTTTAATTTTTTTTATTTTTATTTTAAGGCAGAGACAGAGAAAGAGTTATTCCAACCACTAGTTCATTCCTCCAAATAACTGCAGTAGCCATGAATGGGCCTGGCAAAAACCAGGAGCCTTGAACTCAATCGGGCTCTCCCCTTGTGGGAGGCAGGGACTGGAACACTTGAGCCATTACTTGCTGCCTCCCAGGGTGCACATTAGCAGGAAAGTAGAATCGGGAACACTGCTGGGACTTGCAGGCGCTCCGATATGAGATGTGGGCATCCAAGGGGCATTTGAACCCACTGACCACGATGCCCACCCTTGCCTCTTATTTTTGCATAAACTAAGGTATTTAAAGATTTGGAAAGTA
This sequence comes from Oryctolagus cuniculus, assembly GCF_964237555.1. Lineage (NCBI taxonomy): Eukaryota > Metazoa > Chordata > Mammalia > Lagomorpha > Leporidae > Oryctolagus > Oryctolagus cuniculus. Next base: position 93,336,998 of record NC_091432.1, read on the forward strand.
AAATATTAGATTTGAAAGATACCAGTGATAAAAGAAAAATGGAATTTCGCTTTACAAAAATCAACAAAAGATATCATTTTAAAAGGCCAGCTACCAGTCCTTAGCTGTCTATACTTATTGGTACATTATTGGTTTCTCCAATATTAAAAACATTCTTTGGTGGAAGATACGTAGATTTAACAACTCTGCTGGTAAATGACAATAGTAACAACAAGCTTTATCCTGCTTTACCCAGATATTGAAAGAAAGTTATAGAGCTAATCATATTATAAAGATATTTGTCTTGAAAAGATGCTTACATCTTATTACCTAGATCTATTTTAATCTTTGTTATATCTCTCTATATTTATAATGACTGTATACGAGATATTTTCAAAAATCTAAGTTAAAACTAGATTTCTAAAGATATAAATAAGGTTCTTCTATTATTGGCATGTATTTTAGAGAAACAAATCAATAATATTTCTATATCTTTCCTAAAATTTATTCTTACTTCAACCATGGAACATTGCAATGTGGTTTTGACACAATGGTAAATAGATTTTATGACATTTAAAAATTATAAAACAACACTTAGATCTGTTAAAATCCAAATCCCCAGCTACTCATAGTATTAGAAATATAATGTTAGCCACCACTCTGACATTATTTTGGGATACAATATTCTAATTTCCTAGGTAACCATTTACCAGATTATATTTGAAATATGAAAGTTTATAGAATAGCTTTTTTTCAAGTGGAATTATTTTTAAATTATCCATCAAATATAATATTATCAAAGCTAACTGGAATTTTGCACACTAGTTCTTAACCTGGCTTGAAATTTCTTTAAAATTATTCCACAGCAAATTTGTTAAGTCAATCCTCAGTTTATAGCTTCCTAAGTTCAAATGGAGTAACAGTTAGCCAATTTTTCAACATTTCTCAACAAAAATGCTAATAGTCCCATAAATCATATTTGGCAATATAATCTTTTCAGACTTCTAATATATATCTTGAAAGCTAATTCTGCTTTCCTAGCTATAACAAAATTGCTAAAATTCTTACCGTAGAATGATGCACATAGTTGCCTTGCTCAGCTTCTCCACAAACAAAAATACATATATTTAAGAACAAAAGTGAGACTCGGGATGGATACATCATATTTTTCTTGGATTAATGAAAACACTTCTTCAAATATCAGTCAGCTCTCTGTGGAAAGAACTACAGTGCATGGAGTCTTCAGTTAAAAATTCTGGAAGCTGTACAACAAAAACAGAAGCCAATACTGACTAGTTTCCATGCCCTAGTTTGAAACAACACCCTTCATATGAAAAACAAGGTAGCTTTAGAGATTCTATCATTTTAAGCTATACAAATCCCTTTCTCATTGCTTCATACCTGTATTATAAATCCATTGTTTCGTGACATAGCCAATATATGGATGAATAAGTAAATATAAATAAAACATGCACTTAAAAATTCATCTAGTTTTTTAAGCATCAGATTTTTCTTTTTAAATTGAGAAAAGTGCTTTGAATAAGCTATACATTGATAATTGTGAAAGAGTTTGCACAAAAAATAATAGGAAAATAGAAATAACTAATGGAGTGAGAAAAATCACATTGGAAATATTTTGATAAAATGCTAAGTAGAAATTTGTTCCATGTGGATATCAGAACTGATAATTCAGAATTAAAATATCCTTTTAACAGTATGTAACTATCTGTAATGTTCATATTAATCATATAAATACCAAATTTCTATGTCTCTGATTTGTATGTTTTATAACTATATTATTAAAACACCATGGGGCCAGCATTGTAAATGCTTCAGGTCAAGCCTCCACCTGAATTGCTGGCATCCCATACGGGTACTGGTTTGAGTCCCAGCTGCTCCACTTCTGATCCAGGTCCCTATAAATGTGCCTGGGAAAACAGCAGATGATGGTCCAAGTGTTTGGGTCCCTACATCCACATGGGAGACCTGGATGAAGCTTCTGGCCCTGCCCTGGCATTGCAGCCATTTGGGGAGTGAACCAGTGGGTAGAAGAACTCTCCTTCTTTCTCTCCCTCTCTCTCTGTAACTGAGCCTTTCAAATAAATAAAATAAATCTTTTTTGAAAAAATCAAAAGTTCTGAACATAAGGGAAATAGTGTTCGTGAAAATCACCCTTCTCTGAATGACTATTGCTAGATCAATGTCTACAGTGAGTCTTCACGTTTTTTTTTGTTTTGTTTTGTTTTACGGTAACTCCTTCCCTCTATTCTACAAACATGTCTAAGACATCATTACCCTAAAATTAACAGGCAAATCAAAAGTCTTCTGCTTCAAGTATTATTTTTCCATCTCCTTTCTTAGACCAAGAACTATAAGGCACGAATTATGCCATAATATTGATGGTATTATTGAGGTAACAGATACACAAAAGGCATGCATAACTCACTTAATGAAGAAATACATTAATTATCTGTTCTCATCACCTGTTATTCAAACCTAAACTTCCCAGTGAGGCAGCATGAGGTGGTTGGGAGTATAGGGTACCTGATTTGCTTCTTAATTTCATCACTCCTTGGAAATGAGATAAACTTATCTAATATCATCACAATTCACTTACCTCCCTTGTACAATGAGGATTGTTGTGTGGACTAAATAATTTAATATATGTAAATACTTCGTACAGTATATGGGAAACAACAAGCATTCACATGTTAGACAGTGTTATTTTTATTTCTCTTGGCCTAGATGCTGTTCTAACATAACTGACAATGTTGAGGACCTTTATAATCTATAATAGGAGTAAATGAATATATGTCCTTCATGTTAAATTTCTAGTTGAAGTCCCCCTATGAACTTGAAATGATGATGATACAACTTTAGCAAGTTTAAATCAGCCAGACATTAAAATTCTTTGTTCTTTCACAGCTTGTCTGGAGACAAATTTAGGAAATTCTTATTTGAGCAAGAAAATACTTCAGCAGAAGATGGAAAAAAATAGGCTTAGCCAGGATGAAAGTGAAAGCACAAACATTATCCATCACAAGCTGTGGCCATGCCCTTTGAGGTTATAACAGTTGTCTGAGCTATTGCCTGAGGCTGTCTCCACACTCTGAGTCCCTCTACACCAACCACAACCTAACATAGGAGTATATTTTTTTGTAAAAATAGCCATATTTCAGATGTTTGGAAATAGTGACTTCAGACTATACCCATTAAGACAAATGTCTCAATGTAGCCAATCAGATGATTTCTCTATTCCGCTTCTGTTTGAGCCTAGAAAAGCCCTTGTTCACTACTCTGGTTCTGAGTGTTGCCTTAGCTTAAATCATTATTTACTCTGTTAATTTATCTAAATTTTTTCTTTTAATATAGTATTCAAATTTAATAAGTTATGTGAATGCCCATTGTAACCATAAAGTGGCATTAGTTTCTGTTGTAAGCAGAACATCACCACCAACCTATGAGAATGTTAGTAATTTTGTTGTCTAATAAGCGTTTCCCATTTAACACTTTTGAAATCTAATTCTTATTCTTTCTCTCACTCTCTATTCCTCCCCATCTTTGTAAATGGCAGTAGCCTTTATCCAGTTGTTCCAGCCCTGTCCTAGCAAAGCAACGTTTGCAAGAAGATTTTTGTGCGAGCAAGCATTTGGAGGCACTGAAAAACCAAATCATAGGGCAGAGGGGCACTGTGGCACATCAGGCTAAGCTGCCACTTAGGACAGCCACATCTCATACTGATGGAGTTTACCTCTACTCCCCATTCAACTTCTTTTTCTTTTCTTTTCTTTCTTTTGACAGGCAGAGTGGACAGTGAGAGAGAGAGACAGAAAGGTCTTCCTTTGCCGTTGGTTCACCCTCCAATGGCCGCCGTGGCCGGTGCGCTGCGGCCTGCGCACCGCACTGATCCAAAGGCAGGAGCCAGGTGCTTCTCCTGGTCTCCCATGAGGTGCAGGGTCCAAGGACCTGGGCCATCCTCCACTGCACTCCCGGGCCACAGCAGAGAGCTGGCCTGGAAGAGGGGCAACCGGGACAGAATCCGGCGCCCGGACCGGGAGTAGAACCTGGTGTGCCGGCGCCGCAAGGCGGAGGATTAACCTATTGAGCCACGGCGCCGACCCCATTTAACTTCTCTTAACATGCCTGGAAGACTGCAGATGATGGCACAAGTACTTGGGTCCCTGCCACCCATATGCCAAACTCTGATGGAATTCCTTGCTCCTGGCTTCAACCTTGGTCAGCCCAAGCTGTTGTGGACCTTTGAAGAGTGAATTAGTGAATGGAAGATCTCTCTTCCTCCCTATTCCCCATTACTCTATTCTTAGAATAAATAAATCTTTTTTAAAAATCATGTTTCTTAACACAATGAAAGCAAGCAATAAGGTAGCTAATAGTTACAAGATACCAACTAATAATATAGCAAAAACCAGATTTTCAGGAAAACGTAAATTGCCTAAAAACTCCAAACTGCAACCATGATTTTCTCATTTTATTTGCATTTTGCATTGCCCTACTTTGCCAACTCACAAATCCTGAGAGACAGAGTTGTGATATTAATAGCAGGAATAGAATCAAGGACAATGCCTGCAACTAGATCAATTTAAAACCTGCCATGATAGCGAATTGTCCAAGTGTACATGTTTAGTCTTTCTTTGTCAGGATTATATATTCTACCTTCTTGGTACAATCCTAAAAGGGACTTTTGTGTGTTTTGTGCTTAAAATCAAAATTGAATTTGTTGTGGGACTTTAAAATCTCAGTCCCCAGAACATATTCCAATTTGAGTCATTGCATCCAAGTTTACAAAAACTTGGTTCTAAGTAGTTTTAGCTGGAAAAGTTCATTAGTTCAACTCTAAAAATGAAAATATTATCGTCTCTTGGCCTTTTGGCTAAGATCATGTGTAGTATCTGCTCTTATCAGTTTAAAAATGAAATCATTGATTCACAAAGACAGAGAGAATGGTGGGTAAGTGATCTTTATTTGGTCTGTACATTCTGCTTCCAAACAGGAGTTTTCCATAAGAAAAAAAAAAGAACTAGATAAAAATACAATCAGAAGTGCTTTTATGTTGGACTCCAACAAAAAGTTTCAACCTTTTTCCAAATTTTCATTTATATAGCCTTTAAATTCATGGTTCAAAAATACATTTAACTTAACTCCTGGAACAATTTCAATACAATGGCTTAGTATATCCTCCCATGAAATTATGCGCTTAAGTCTGGACGCCTTTCCAGGCCGCCTTTGCTGTATTGGCCCATTCCCAGAGTCTGGCAGCAAGGCCAGAAATCTGAAATGTAGGCCTTCGAAGCAGGGCGATGGCCAGGAAAAGGACTACAGAGAGAATGGCAGAAGCATCATCGAGTGGGTGAAATGAGTGCAGGGAACGCAAACTTACACTGCACAAAGGCTTTTTTTTAAGAGATGATGTTTGGAAATAGTGATACCCCACACAGGATTCAGTAGTTAACAACAAACCCGACCCTTAATTAACCCAGAGATTTCAGAATCTGCCCTGCGGCAGATGCCTGGTCTACGGATTTTGCGTCCCAATGTCTTCCATCCCTCTCTATACTGCCACAAAAACAACCTCAAGAAACGGGAGGTAGAAGGCCCTGAGGCGCAACACAGTGGTTCTAGTGCAAACATGCGGCCCCAGGGGACGCCTCGGGTTCTACCCTAGGACCGCCAGGCCGCTGAAGGCTGGCGCGGCCGCTGGCGCCTCCTATTGGCTGCCTCGAGCGCGCGTTCCGCCCCGCGCCGCGCTCCGCCCTGGTGTCAGTTGCGAAGGACGCGGCGTCGGTTGGTTACCAAGATGGCGACGGCTGGGAGACTGCTGCCACCTTTGCTATTGCCAGGCAAGGTCTTCGCAGTTGCAGCAGCTGTCGCCACCACGGTCACGAGCGCCTCTGCGTGGGAGTCAGGGCTGCCGCGGCCAGTCTTTCGGCGCCCGTGACGCGGGGCTTGAGAGAAGGCTTGTGGGGAGGGGCCGAGGACGAGGAAGCCGGAGCTGCTATGAGGGAGGCGCTAGGGGCTGGCGAGGAGGTGGCGCTGAGGTGAAGGATGCTGACTGGGAGGCCGGGAGCCAGAAACGCGGTCCCAGGACTGGGCACTGACTCCTCCGACACCTGCGGCAGAGCGCCCCTCAGCCCCCAAGAGAGCGGCGGGCGTCACCGACCTGGCGCTTACCTGTATCCTTCCCAGCCTGTGGCTGCCGGGGTGGCGGTGTTGGCGACGAGGCAGGTGTTTTCCCCATAACTCCCCATGACCGCGGCCGCCAGGTGATGCAAATTAGCAAGTCATCTTAATGCGGGTGTTCTCATTGCCCCCACCTAATCCCGTTCTGCGCCCCCTTCCCCCTCCGCCCTGTTGTCCTACCCCATTCATCAACTTCTTTGTAAAATGTCGGGGATTTTTCAAATAGAGAAACCGTGTATTCTGTAGGAGTTATTTTTGCCTTCTAGAATGATGCCTTTATGTTCTTTACTTACATATTAATCACTTCTTGGTTAATCGTGCCACTTAGAGAAGTGGGAAAATAGAAGGAGGTTTTGCTGTCCTGAAGAATCCGTGAGAACAATTAACCTAGCACGTCTAGATCTGTTTAGCAGAGCTACTGAAGCCTAGCCCTGCTTGGTGATTTGTTTTGTTTTCTCCCTGTGCAGTCTGTTGTCACAGAGACAGCAGAGAAGAAATGAGAAGGAAGGGACCCGAGCTTCCCAAAACAGATTGCCTGGGACTTTTCCCTCATTTTTAGTTGAAGCCAACTTTGATGTTGCTGTTGGTTGCCTTGTAGATAAGCGAAAGAGTTTTGTTTACACAGTTTGCAAACCATGTTTATTCCTTCAGAGACTGTTGTGATGATTAGAATTTAACGTTTGAATTCTCCGGGGACTAGTTGGCAGGGATAATAGTGCCTAATCATCTTCATTCTTGTCTTCTCTTTCCAAAGTAACCTTTATTTTCTTATCCCTATTGTCTCCAACTTTTTCTGGGATGTCCTTTTAACTCTGTTGGAATTTTAACAGCATGTAAGCAATTTGTATTGATTATCTGCTTTTTGGCAGGCTCTGTTCTAGATTCTAGGGATATAAATTAATAAAAAAAGAGAGGTAGGTACAGAGTTTTACTAAGAGTAAAATATCCCTCTTCTGAGCATAATTTCCTGCACGTACGATCCCTTCTATTTCTTTGGTGAAGTTTCCAAAATTATATCCTGCAATAGCAGCTTCTACTTCCTCTCATCTGTTCATAAATAACTCCACTGAGTTTGACTTTTGCACTTGCTACTCTCAAAAATATACTCTGATATGAACTGGGTTATTTTTCTGTATTCATTTGACTTTGCCCTTGTGACATTGTATTTTCCTGGACACCAAACTCCTATTACACTGAACCTGATTTATCATGAAATCAACAGGGACATGGTAAACGGTTCGTGGACAAGGTGTTTCTACTATTGTCATTAATTAAATGATCAAAGATAAAATTGTATATGCAATGTAATACATACAAACACCACAGAAAATACTTGTAAATATAAGGGGACTACAGAAAGTTCCTGGAAAATCTGCTATCATTCACATAATAAATATGAGGTCTCTGCTAACATGACCCCAGCAGTAGATGCTCAGTGAATTTCAAGGCAACATGTTCTATACTTACCAGCATATTTATGACCCTTTATCTTTATGCACTAAAATAAATTATCTTTTAATTCTACTTTTTGACAAACTTTTTGAAGAACCCTCATGGAATTCAGCAGTACATCAAATGAACACACCAAATAGGCTTTATTCCAGAATTATAATGATGGTTTCCTAAAGAGAAATATATACTTTAAAATATAAAGACAAAATGTATTGTTAAGTTGTAAATTATCATTTCTTTTTTAGGTTTATTTATTTTAAATTTTTTTATTTAAGGTGACCATTTTTAATGTATTTATTGCAAGGTGTCTGGCGCTTAACAAATCTTCCCAGGCAGACGAATCGAATCATTAATTCACAGGCTTTTATTGGGATTCCGCTCCCAGGCGAGATTCCCCAGTCCCAACAGAGCGGGGGCGGGGAAGTCATGCATCAGAGGTTGGGAGGGCTCCTTTTATAGATTCAGGGCATGGGGGTTAAAGGTTGAGGCGGGTCTGAACCTCAATGGTTGACCTTTAGGCCCCCGCAGGGACCTTGACAAGAACTTTTCTTCCCCAGAAGTACAGGTAGGGACTTCTCCATTCCCAGAAGTGTAGGCCTTCCTTCCATGTGGATCCCAAAGCTACCATCCCGACCTTTTGATGATAGGAAAAGGGGTGACGATGAGTCTCTCTGGCTACTTCCTGCTGACTGGGGACATTGTCTACAGGGGCCCGCTGTGGGTATCTTGGGACTCCACAGGGACAGGCATGTATGGATGGAGAAGCATCTGGTTGACTGGTTGCTGAAGGCCTTGGTTCATTCCATTATCACCTGATGTAAACGCTTAAACAGACACTGTAGTATACAAGTCAAGGTGAGAATAACAACCAATGATCCTAAGAGTGGCATTAACCAGGTAATGAGAAGATTTCATAGAGGAGAGGAAATGAGGGGGGGGTCTCTGGACCCTTGTGAGGTTTGTTTGATGGACATGGTTTAAATCTAATCCCAGCCAAGACCAGGAGAAAGGCCACTCAACTTTTGCAGGTAGAGGGGTTTGTCTGTAGAGAAATTCTGAATAATCATACAACATTAAGTGGAGGAGAGGACCATCAGTACACACAGGTTGGGAGCAGAGCCACTGATGTTAGAGTAGAGGTTATTATTACAAAGGAATGAGGCCCAAGTAGGCTAGACAGTGTCTAGAACAAAGGACAGAGTCATTATTAGAGGACTCAAGAAAGGTGCTGTCTAAGCCATAACTAAATTTTCTGATTGAGAGACACATAGAAACTGACAGAAGGGACTTAATAATAATCTGGTGGGCTTTAGGCCTTGTAAGTTAAGATGCCCAGACCTATCTATCTCTTCACATAGGGTACATCCTAAGGGAGGTCTGACCCTCCTTGGGGAATGCACCCTGTTGACTTCCATTATCTACCTGGCTTGGGAGGAGAGCTGGCCAGGTAAAGGCAGGTGGCATCTCTAACAGGAAATTTACAGTTCTGCCTGCAATGTTGCTGACCCTACTTGGCCATCCCCTCAGCTGCAGTGGTCACTTTGGAAGCTGGGCTGAGTGAAGGGCTTTTCAGCTTAGAACCAATAAGATACGTGGCTCTGACCTGAAGTCCTTTGACTCCAGGGCAGGTCCATTTCCAGTGATCCAACTCTTGGCTGGCAGAGCTGCCAGGGCTCTTCACAAGCGGATTTCTGCTGAAGCCCAGGCTTACCACTCTGAAAGCCACTTAGTGGACTGGCCTGTTGGGTCTCCTTAAGGGAAGATCACTGTACAGAACAGCCATTAATAGGCCTGCCACCTATCTTTACATTTCTGATGCCTAGTTTTCTCTTCCTCCTGGTTTTTGTTAAAGCAGACCAGAGGATGCAAGTCAAGGGGGTGTTCAAGCTACCATTGATTTTTTTGAGTTGTCTTTTCCTTTTTTTAATTATGTGAGGTGAACAAATTTTGTCTATTTCATCTATACAGATTTAGGAACATAGTAATACTTCCCACCCTATCCTTCTTCCTGCCAATGCTCCCACCCTGTCTTCTCCTTCCTTTTGTTTTCTTTATTTTTAGATGAAAGAGTAATATGTGATATTTCAGTGAAGGTATACATTGTACAGTAATCAAGGAAAAGTAACATTCATCACCTCAAATATCTGTTATCTGTGCTATCAGAACATTTAAAAATCTTTTAGTCACTTTGACAAATATATTATTACAGCTATAATCACCCTACTATATAACAGTAGTCTTTTAATTTTTACAATGACATACTTTCAGTTTATTATATAATCTTCTAGCTTGGATATTTCTTCTGCCTCACCAAGTCTGTTAAGGCTTTCCACTGCATTTTTTATTTGACATATTGAATTCTTCATTTCTAATATTTCAGTTTGATTTATCTTCAGAATCCCTAATTCATGGAAAATTTCTCCTACATGACATGTATGGATTCCTTTAATTCATGAATTTGCTTCTCGTTGCTCCTGAGTAGTCCTATGATCCTTCTATTGAATTCTTTTTCAGGCATTAATCTCTTCATCTTCACATTCTAATATTGTGTGATTGTGTTCCTTTGATTGAGCCATGTTGTCTTCCTTGTTCTTGTTTCTTGTATTTCTGCATTTATTTTTAGGCATCTGTGAAACAGTTGTTGGCTTTCTACACTGATGGGATTTATTTTTGAACTATGCCTCTGTGGTTTGGTGGAGTGTCTGCTCCTTCAGTGAATACCCAGAAGCATGTACTTGGGTGGGGCCAGGGAGCTCTGCTAAGTACTCAAGATTGGAGGAGAATCTAGGGTGACACCCAGATTGTGCATGGTAGATCTCTTCTGTTGTCAGCAAGGGAGAGAGTATGATCACACCTGTTGGTGTAATCACAACCTCACTTCTTCTCTTCCAACATGATAATGCCTGGTGTTAGCCCACAATCTGCACAACTCTAGCCCATGTTGGTGCATGAACCCCACAAAGAATATCACAGTTTTCAGTGTGAGCACAGAACCCTCAGCTATGGTCCCCCACCCCAGGCAGTCTTAGAGCTCTGAGTCTCTCTTGCCAGACACAATGATTGCCTAAAGACTGTGCTACACCCTACACCCTACGTGCAGTAGTGAATTCCCACAGTCATAGGGATAGGGCACAGGACTTCCACAGTCATGGGGTACAGAGAACGCCCTCTCTGTCCTATGCACCTGCCCTGTCCATGGAGAGAGCAGTCATTTCCAGAGTTGCCTGTGGTTGCTCCACCTTGGCAGTTTTAGCCCCAAGCCTGTGATAGGCTGAGATGATGAGTGCACCTCACAGTCCTAAGTAGGTGCCCAGCCTCTGTCAGCCCTCCCATCCAGACTTTGTGGGTAATATGGATTATTTTCCCTCTGGTAAAATCCCTGCTTGTGCACACAGGACCCACTGCAGCCTCTACTGGTGTCAAGATGGTGCCTTCTCCTGGCCAGTTGCAGGGCGCCCTTGTGGGTGAATGAGGAAAATGAAATGTGCTTTTCCTTTACTGTATTAGGTGGGTGCCCTGCTCCCTAACTAGGGCTCCAGTCTGGACACATCAGTGTGGTCTGCTAGGTTCCCCTCATGCAGTATCAAGTGGCGTGGGCTGCTGCATTCTGCCCTCACCTCGCTCTCAGGCGCTTGTGTCTCTTCCAGATCCCAGCTGCAGGAGATGTATATGGTGTCCTTGCACCCTGCTGCACATCCACTCTTTAAACATTGCTCCATGTTGTCCCTCGTCTTCCTGTAGAATTTCCACTGCACACGTCTCTCTAACTCTCCCCAGGGAATACACTTCCTTCACTTTTCTTCTGCTGTCTCCCCTAGTCAAAATCAGCACATCTATTTCTTATTCAGCTATCTTGGAATCCTCTCATGTATATACAGATTTAAGAGCATAATGAGAATTCTCACCCTATCCTCCCTCTCACCCATGCTCCCGCTATACTTCCTCCTGCCTTTCTTATTTTTTCTTTTAATTTTTTAAAGATGTATTTATTGATTTGAAAGTGAGTTATACTGAGAGAGAGAGAGAGAGAGAGAGAGAGAGAGAGAGAGGGAGAGAGGGAGAGAGCAGTCTTCCACCCTCTGGTACACTCCCCAGTTAGCTGTAACAGCTAGGGCGTGGCCAAGCCAAAGCCAGCAGCCAGAAGCTTCCTGTGGGTTTCCCACATGAATAGCATAGGCTCAAGCACCTGGGCCATTTTCTGCTACCTTTCCCAGGGCATTATCAGTGAGCAGGATCAGAAGTAGAGTCTGGGGCTTGAACCAGCATCCACATCAGATGCCAGAATTGCAGGTGGCGGCCTAACCTGCTACATCACAATGCTCCCCTTTTAATTTTTACAGTGACATACTTTCAGTTTAGTAAATGATCATTTTAATGGATGACCAAGACTAATATAAAATGCAACAGCTTTTGCTACTCTGTGTATGTGTGTGTTTGCTGGTTTATATATACTTTTACTAATATAAAAGAGCACTTCAGAAAGTTCGAAAAGTGGAATTTAAAGGTAAGCTTACTTATTTTGGTGCAAAAAAAATGAATTCAGTACCCAGAAGCCATTCCATTTTCTGTTGAAGATATTTTGTCAGGGGAGTCAGTAAAAGAACAAAACTGTACAAATTCCAGCTGATTAAAATTAGCTAAAGTTCTGTCGATCTTTTATATAAACTCAAATAGAAATAAGATTTAACAAAAACTGAAAGGACACTCAAGTTCCCTTCATATTACGACTCTTTTTTTCCTCATAAATATCCCAGTTTTGTCCCTTCCATTTATCTTAGCATCTACCTTGCCTGTCTGTCTTCTCTCTTCAGTTTATATCCAATTCTTGATTATTTGCACAAATTCTTTCACCAACAATCCTTAATTCTTTGCACTCCTATCCTTCTTCCTCAACTACTCAGAAACTACTCAGGAATTACAAAGCCCCTTTTCTCCACTGCTTTATGCAAATAACAAAAATACTGTCAGAGAAAAATCACAAAACAATACAGATTGGTTTTTGGTTTCTAGCTCTATCCAAACTGTAGCAGTATTCTCTCTTCTTTTACTTAATGTCTGTTTCAGATCTGTCTCCTCTCATCACTCTCAATGAACTGTATGATCATTTCATAAAACATGAATGTCATGAACTTCCTCAGGTCTCCCAGTAAACTGCATACCCACACACTCCCACCCACCTACCTGTCTTTCCTCCAGGCCCGCTAATTGGAATAAGTGAAAGTGAATCCATGCACTTATGCCCTTATTTCCACCCTCTTCCTCCTCAGGAGCCCTGGATTATAAATTATCCCAGCTGTTATAATTTACTCTCAGTTTCTTAGCGTACTTCTTGCCCTGCAGCCTGTAAACGTGTTAAGGTTTTGGTCATTCTTAAAATTAAGTAAATCAACAAACATTTTGATCATAAGAACTATTTTAGCTGTATTCTCATATCTACATATTCTTTTTCGTACCTCTAAGAAAAGGAGTTTGTAGTTTACTCTATCTTGAGTCATACCTTATGCTACATTCCAAAATAAACTTGAGCTGATAAAAGGGATAATATAAAATAAATATAAAATGAAAACTGACAAAAAATAGAATTTCACACTTATATTTGAAGGTATAACTTTACCTTTTGAAGAGAAAGTAATTTTAAAAGTATTTCACAGATAACATTACCTTTAAAATTTAAGGAGAAATTGTAAAGCTTGAAATACCTGGGGAAAAATATTTGTACTATGAGAAATAATATTTGTATTATTCTGCCTATATTTAAGTTTTTAAAAATAATTTTAATGAAGTTCTCAATAACTGACTAATGAATTAACAATACTCCAAAGATAAAAATAAAAATTAATAATTAACATAGGAAATGTTCTGTTTTTGCTAATACATAAACATGGTTTTATACCTCATCTTTCTGTTTAGAAAGTACTAGGCCATGCTCATGGGCTTTTTAAATTTATATTTCTAATGGCATGTAAGTTTGTATAACCCCTTTAGACGCTTATTTTTCTATAATACATGAAAGGCTGTGTAAATGCATATCCACTAGTCTTGTCATGTCTGCCTCAGAGAATTTTCTCAAAGAAAGTGATTCAGCAAGACTTGATTATATCATTACTATGTTATAAGAACTATGCCAGGAATTGAAGTTTTAGAAATATATAGGAGATACAAATGATATACTCATGAAAGTATCAAGTAATATGGTAGAGGTTAGAAAAGACCTCATAGGGGAAAAAAATTGATGGTGATAACCCTGAAAGGATGAGTTGAGTTAGACAACCAGATGCCAAGAAATAATGGCATGACACATGCTGATCATGGCTTATTCTGTTGAATTATCTCAATATGGTTGGGAATAGAATTCATACAGGGAAGTGTTGAGAAATGAAGCTGAAAAACACTACACTAAACAATACTTTACTTACAAGTTCAAAAAAATTGGAGTTTGTCATGAACTGATAGTTTTTGGGAAAAACAAACAATAGGAAAAAATAAAGAATGAAAAACACAACCAGATTTCTATCTAGCTGGCTTTGTGGAGGTTCAAATGAATGATGGCTAGATTAAGGATATGACTTGCAAACTGTGAGTCCAGTGTTAGTAATGCACTATCTCTAGTGGGAAATCAGTGTTATTAGAAACATGGGAGTGAAGTAGTGTAAATGGCTGATGGTGAGTGCTTCTGGCATATTACTGTAAGTACTTGGACTGGTGGATTCTTGATTCCTCTTCACGCTCTTGTTAAGGAGCTGTAAAAAATATTACTGTTAAAAATCCAAACCTTTCTTTGCTTCATGTAATGAGAAGATAGCTAAATTTACTTTAGGGCTTCTCAGAAAAGCTCTTCTTTTATTGAAATTTACTAGAATGGAATGGGGTAAGAAACCACTTAGCCTATGTATTGGATTAAAAATCAATGTCATGATAAAATTCCAAATAAAGAGAATTCTTGGAGGCTTTTAAAAATGACCTATTTTCAGTTAGGTTTAATAAATAAATGCAGGGAAGCAGGTCAGATGATTGTCTTGTAGCAGACAAAATTTTTAAATCATGTTAGACTTGAATTCATCAGTTAATTATTTGGATGAGGGTGGATGGGGTAGGATAACAAAATTGCTGTTTGTGTTTCTTTCCTTAAGGAAAAAGATGTGAATCCCAGCCTTATTTCAGGCAAGCCTTTGAAACTATGATGGACATAAGTCTAAATTAAATGTGTGTTGTATGTTTTTTTTTTCATTATATTGCTCTTAAGATTACTGAGGTGACAGTTTAATTCTTAAAGCAAAATGGAAGCATAAATAAATAATACAAAAAAAAAGGAGATGAGTTAAAAGAGTAATGAATGGGACCAGCATTGTGACACAGCAGGTTAAGCCACTGCATGGATGCTGACATCCCATGTGAGTGCCCGTTTGAATCCCAGCTGCACTACTTCCAATCCAGCTCACTGCTGATATACCCAGGAAACCAACAGAAGATGGCCCAAGTACATGGTGGAAGACTTAGATGAAGTTCCTGGCTCCTGGATTCAGCCTGGCCCGAACCTGTCACCTGTGGCCTTCTGTGGATTGAACCAGCAGACGGAAGATGTCTCTACCTCTTCCTCACTCCCTCTCTCTCTATAAGTCTGCCTTTCAAATAAAATCTTTCAAAACTGCAAAAGTACTGAAAATAAAATATTTTTTTAAAAAGGGCTAAACTGCAATAAGCATAGGGATACAGAAAACTCTTTCATATGCTGATTTTATTTTCCTTGTGTAAATTCCCAGGAGTGGGATTGCTGGATCGTATGGTATATCTATTTTTAGCTGTCTTCTACAATTGCTGCACTGGTTTACATTCCTACCAATAGTGGATTAAGAGTACCTTTTCCCCCATATCCTCACTAGATTTATTGTTTGTTGGTTGTAGTTTTGATTTGCATTTCCCTGATGCTAGTGATCCTGAGCATTTTTCATCTATCCTGTTGGCCATTGAATTTCCTCTTTTGAAAAACCCATGTTGAAGTCCTTTGCTCATTTCATGACTAGATTGGGTTTTTTTTTGTTATTGTTGAGTCTTTTGAGCTCTTTCTAGATCCTGAATATTAATCCTTTATCAGTCGCATAGTTTGCAAATGTTTTCTCCCATTCTGTTGGTTTCCTCTACACTTTGCTAAGTGTTTCCTTTGTAGAGCAGAAGCTTCTCCATTTGATATAATCCCATTTGTCAATTTTGGCTTTGATTTTGTCTGTGCTTCTGGGGTCTTTTCCAATGTGTCTTTGTCTATGCCGATATCTTGCATATTTCCCTAAAGTTTTACTCTAGTAATTTGATGATATCAAGTAAAAGATTTAGATCCTTGATCCATTTTGAGTTAATTTTTGTATAAGGTGTAGAGGTCTTGTTTCATACTTCTATATACAGAGATCCAGTTTTCCCAGAATCATTTGTTTAAGAGACTATCTTTTCTCTAGGTATTGATTTTTAGGTATTTTACCAAAATGGTTGTAGATGTGTGGATTGATTTCTGGAGTTTCTATTATGTTCACTTCATTTACATGTCTATTTTTGTGCCCATACCAGGCTGCTTTGATTATAACTACCATGGAACATGTCTTGAATGTTGGTATTGTGTTATCCCCAGCTTTGTTTTTGTTGTATAAGATTGCTGTAGCTATTCAGGGTCTCTTGTGTTTCCATATGAATTTTAGCATCTTTTTTCCTAGATCTGAGAAGAATGTCATTGTTATTTTGGTTGGGGATTACACTGAATTTGGAAACTGCTTTTGGTAATATGAACATCTTGATGGTATTAATTCTTCCAATCCATGAACATGTAAGATTTTTCCTTTTTTGTGTGTCATTTTTCACTTCTTTCTTTAATGTTTTGTAATTTCCATCATAGAGATGTTTGACCTCCTTGGTTAAATTTATTTCAAGGTATTATTAAGCTTTTTGTTACTATTGTGACTGGGATTGATCTTAGAAATTCTTTCTTAGCCATGGTATTGTCTGTGTATACAAATGCTGTTGTGTGTGTTAATTTTATATGCTGCCACTTTACCAAGTCTTGTTTTTTAAAGATTTATTTATTTATTATGCGGAGTTACAGAGAGGCAGAAGGAGAGGGAGAGGGAGAGGGAGAGGGAGAGGGAGAGGGAGAGGGAGAGGGAGAGGGAGAGGGAGAATGAATCTTCTATCCTCTGGTTCACTCCACAAAGGCCAGAGTTGGGCTGATCCAAAGTCGGGAGCCTGGAGCCTCTTCCGGGTCCCCCACATGAGATTATGGGCCCAAGCACTTCTACCATCTTCAACTTCTTTCCCAGGCACATTAGCAGGGAGCTGGATCAGAAGTGGAGCAGCCAGGACTCAATCCAGCACCCCTATGGAATGTTGGCACTACAAGTGGTGGCTTTACGTGCTGCACCACAGCACCAGCTCCTACCATATTCTTTTATGCATTCCAGTAGTCTCTTAGTGCATTCTTTTGATTCCTCTATCTATAAAATTATGTCATGTGCAAACAGGGATAATTTGACTTTCCAGAGGTATCCCTTTGATTTCTTTCTCTTACCTAATGGATGTGGCTAAAACTTCCAGGACTATATTGAATAGCAATGGTAAAGTGGACATTCTTGTCTGGTTTCAGATCTTAGTGGAAATGCTTCCAGCTATTCCCCATTGAATAAGATGCTGGCTATGGGTTTGTCATAAATTTTCTTGATTTGTTGAGGAATGTTCCTTCTATACCAAATTTGCTTAAGGTTATTATCATGAAAGGGTGTTGTATTTTATCAAATGCTCTCTCTGATGGAGATAATAATATGGTTTTTATTCTTCAGTTTGTTAATGTGATATATCACATTTATTGATTTGTATATATAGAACCACCCCTTCATAGCAGGGATGAATCCCACTTAGTCCAAGAAAATGATCTTTCTGATGTGTTGTTGGATTCAATTAGTTAGTATTTTGTAGAGAATTTTGCATCTACACTTATTGCAGCTCACTTAACAATCGCTAAAGTATGGAATCAACACAGATGTCCATCAACTGATGGCTAGATACAGAAATTATGGTGTGTATATATACATACACACACACACACACACTACTCAGCCATAAAAAAAAAGAATGAAATTCTCAGAGTTACATAGAGAGATAGAAAAGAGAGAGGTCTTCCACCTACTGGTTCATTCCCCCAGTGGCCACAACAACAAGAGATGAGCCTATCAGAAACCAGGAGCTTCCTCTAGGTCTCCCACATGGGTGGAGGGGCCAAAATCCTGTCTTTTGCAACAAATTGTATGCAGCTGGAAACCATTATACTTAGTGAAATAAGTGAGTTTCAAAAAGACAAATACCAAATGTTTTCCCTGATCTGTGGTAGCTTATAGAGTATAAAAATATATACTGTATAGGAGTGAAATTAACATTTTGAGATTGGATGCTTGTTTACAGCCCTTGTCTGTACTGCTGAGGAACAGTGTTTTCTTCTGCTTACTATTTGTTGAACTCTTTACTTTGTATAGGGTTAATCTTATAAAGTAAACCAAAAGATCGTTATAAAAATTAAGAGAGGGAGGAAGAGGAAGGAAGAAGTAGGAAGGGAGCTTGGGCAGGAAGGACGGTAGGGTGGGAAGTATCACTGTGTTCCTAAATCTGTATGTAGGAAATATATGAAATTTGTTTACCTTAAATAAAATAAAGTTTTAATTAAAAGGACAAAAAGGAGAAGAAAAGTACTGAAGTAGTTCAGGGAAGAAATTTAGAGCATTGGAGCCAATTCAGTGGAAGAGAGCATAATAATAAAGGAAAAGTACAATTAAGAGAGCACTAAAGTACATTTGGCAAGAAAATAGGCTACATGATGCATAATTACTTTTGATGGTAATATTTTTAACATCCTAATTGGCAAGGGACAATTGGGATAGGGTGAAGTAAGGATCAAATTGGGGCAGATTAGGCTATGCTTTTAAATATAATCAGTTACCTAATCCTACAACCCATGATATTCTTGTTTTGTTATACATATTAAGTATACAAAAATTATCTTTTAGGTATTTCACAAAGATTCTTATGGAAATATCTTACCTATACTGAACAGTTTTTATAAAAATAACAAATTTAACCAGGTAGCTTATATTTTCTAACCTTGAATACCATATTTGAAAATATTCAAAGACAGCAAGCAAAAATTTACTGAACGTGTGTGTGTGTGTATGTGTGTGTGATAGTCATTTGACTAAATTTGAGGATATATAGTTGCCAAAACATTGCATTCATAGTGTTCTTTATGCTCATGTGAGATCTTAAACATGTTTATCAGAAAACAGCTATCTCCACATGTACTTCACCTATGGCATAGTCCTCCATGCTTCTCACCTAAGCCAAAGCCTCCCCCTAATCTCATGCATTGTCCCTGGGTATCCTGAAAGGAAGTTGTACTTTCCTTACTGCCAAATTGTGACTTTTCATTAACTAACCATCTTGTTGAAGTCTGGCTATTACTCTATGAAAGAAGAATAGGGTAAACCTTTAGCTGTTTCTGTGCTGATGAAGAATAAGATTTCCAGGGGCCAGCGCTGTGGCTCAGCAGGTTAACACCCTGGCCTGAAGCGCCAGCATCACATATGGGTGCTGGTTCTAGTCCTGGTTGCCCCTCTTCTGATCCAGCTCTCTGCCATGGCCTGAGATAGCAGTGGAAGATGTCCCAAGCCTTGGGCCCCTGCAACAACATGGGAGACTAGAAGGAAGCTCCTGGCTCCTGGCTTCAGATTGGCGCAGCTCTGGCCATTACGGGCATCTGGGGAGTGAACCAGTGGATGGAAGACCTCTCTCTCTGTCTCTACCTCTCTCTGTAACTCTGCCTGTCAAATAAATAAAATAAATCTTTTAAAAAAAGCAGATTTCCTTCTCTTTTTATTTCATTTTTGTAAGTCCATCCAAAAAACCTACTTTAAACAAAAATACACACATGTAAGTGTATTGGGTACTTGTGAAGAGGTAATGCAAAATTTTGTTTAAAAAAAAGAGTAAATTATGGTCTATGATTTAAAAGTGGTTGAAGAACAACATAATTGAAAACAATAAAGCTCATACTACCAAAGCTTCAAACAACCAAAAAATTCAAATACATGTATTTTGAAATATATAATAGTATTGCTGAAGGACTGTAGAATACTAAAATTAACACATTTTGAAAATTAACAAATCATGCTCAATAAAATTTATTGTGTGTGTTTCTTGTATATTTTACCATTAATCAATTTAGGACATAAAATTATTTTATTGATCCTATAAAGAAAAGTTTTGAACCTCTGTTTTTGGGAAAGAAAATTTTAAACAAGCTGTTTATTCTAAAAAGAACAAGCTATAATGTTCTGCATTCAGTTTCTGACTTCAGTAGTCTCATGTAATGATAAGATACTGAATAGTGATAAATTGGCAATTGAATGAGCATTTTGTTAAAATTCAGAGTAACAAAACAAAATTAAGACAAATTTGATAAACATTTAATGCAATATAAAGCACTAAATAGGAAAAATTAATTTTATGAACAGCTTATATAAGAAAAATTAATCTTAGGTAATAACTTTCAAATGAATTGGTGTTTGGCAAAACCAAAATTTTCCTTTAGTTCTTGGCAAACTTCGGGATTCAGATGCCTATGCTCAGTTGTACTAGTTGCTTGGATTTTCTAGTTTCTTGTAGTTGTAACCTATAAGAAAATCACTAAGTAAATAATTAAATGTATACTCCCAAATATTCCAATTATTATTTTTTAAATATTTATATATGACTTTTATACTATAGATTAAAGAATCTATTGAAATATTTAATTCATGTACTTCCTATTAAGGAGAGCTTTATTTTTTATTATATGTATATATATGCCTAAGAAGGCAACTTTTAAAATTTTTTTTTAATTTTTTTTTGACAGGCAGAGTGGACAGTGAGAGAGAGAGACAGAGAGAAAGGTCTTCCTTTTGCCGTTGGTTCACCCTCCAATGGCCGCTGCGGCCGGAGCATTGCGCTGATCCGATGGCAGGAGCCAGGTGCTTCTGGTCTCCCATGCGGGTGCAGGGACCAAGCACTTGAGCCATCCTCCACTGCACTCCCAGTCCACAGCAGAGAGCTGGCCTGGAAGAGGGGCAACCGGGACAGAATCCAGCGCCCCGACCGGGACTAGAACCCAGTGTGCTGGCGCCGCTGGGCGGAGGATTAAGAAGGCAACTTTTTAGTACTCAAATATTTGTCAAATTAATGAAGATGTTCAATCTCTATATCTAAGCTCATGATTTATAAAAGTAACCTCCCCCCAAGAATGTAAGATATATCTTAAGTTCTAATACCAAGTCACAATATTTTTTTTTACAGATGGTCATGTACTAACACTGATGTGTATGCATACCAATTATTCCACAAAACTATCATTAGGATGAGTTGTAATTATATTTATCAGTTAGCACTAATGTGTTTCCACTGACGATATAAACCATTGTTTCTTAACTTAATGCTATCATTAGAGATATGAAAATCCACCTAGAGAAAAATTTAGAAGAAGAGCGCCAAATATTACTACAGCAACAAAAAATATGTCGAAATCGAGCACGTAAATATTTTGTGGAGTCAAACCGGAGAAAAAAGTAAGTGATTGTATTATATTGAGAAGCATAGAAATGCAGTCAATATAAATTGTTTCTCTACTGTACACATCTTTATGGACCTAAGTCATTACCTTGCCTTTTCTATAAAACATTGATCAAGATGCATGCTGCTTTGTTAATGTTATTGTTTTCTGCCTAATGGACAAGGATAGTGGTGTATTGTCTAGTTCACTGACTGTGACCATAGTAAGCTTTTCTTGTCATAGAGCAGCTTATGACAATGCCAAATACACATCATAAAATATGTTATATTTTTTGTTTTTTAAAATCATTTCATGATGAATTAGAAGAGTGCCGATTAGTATTTAGTCTCTAATAAGTTAATTTTATTATTCATAAATATACATTTTCTAAATGTGCCATTTTCTTTCAAGTACAAAAATGGGGGAAAATGAATAATGGTGGAAATGTATAAAAATGATTTTATAAATAACTGCCAAAAAGAGTTTTCTACTGTAACCTGGAAGCTAAAGTAAGCAAAAATGCCAACTATCTAATCACTGCCTAATGTTTTTCAGGATTTTTAAAAATTAATAGATATCTCTTAAGACAGTAATTATGACATTATTATTGTTTTTACTATCTTCTCCATAGTTTTATAATATATGAATAGCAGAAAACCTCTAGAGTTTATTAACTGCATCATTGGTTATATGTTGCAAATCTCATTTGAGGAATACAAAACTGTTTACCTGTAATTTATTTTCTTGTGTTATAGTTCTCTCTAGATGAACTCTTTCATTGTCTGATGTAGTTGAAATTCTTTCATGAAACTTAGTTTTGTTTTTGCTTTTTTGGTTTCTGTTTTTCTCTTACTTTTTGACTCCTGAAGCTTCTGAAAGGTACATGATTGTATTCAGTAAAGATGAATGGACTTCTGAGTCAGAGATCTAAAACATCTTAGTTCTCTTAATTAAAAAAAAGATAATTTCATCTCTTTGAGCCTCAGTTTTCTCCTTTATGATTGGAATTAATAGTATCTATCTCAAGCAATTTTTATGTAGGAAAAAGAAACAAAATTATATGAATATTTCATAATACAAGTAAAATATACTATGATGTCTGGCAGTTCCATCTTAGATAGTTTGTTGAACAATAAACTTTTGTCAATTATCTATTTTCTTTTTACAGAAAACTTTTCAATTATCTATTTTCTAGTAATTGACTTGCTTTGTGAAATAGTATCCATAAAATTCCTATTTCTATTCCTTCATTAAATACTCATAATAATTCTGATGCAGAAAATAATAAATTTTTATTTAAAATTTTAAGATGCAAAATATTATCTGATACAATTTTGCTATATTTTGTTTCTGTTACCCTAAATTAAAATGTAAAGACATAAAACTTTATTTTAAAATACTAACCATTTGTCCCTCTATCTCACCTTTTAAAAATGAAACCAAGTTATTTATGCATTTCTAGATTTCAAAAATTGTGGGAATGGCAGTTTTGGCCATGCCATTATCTGTCCATTTATCCATCATCTGTATTTATTCTGTCCACTTACATTGTGGTTATGGAGGGTTTTTTTAAGTTTTTCCCCCCTTTATAGGGACAGTCTCCTAGCCAGTTGTCATTTATATTTTGACAGTGTCAGTGTTACTTCCCCAGAAGTAATCAAAGGGAAATGTTCCTAGCATCCAGAACTCTATTTCCTTTAATTGTTTAATATCACACAAATTTTTTCTTCACTACATTCTTGCATTCCTATTACCCATGTTTTTGCATTTATTTATATATATGTGTGTATATATATATATTTATACATATTTGGACAGGCAGAGTTAGACAGAGAGACAGAGAGAAAGGTCTTCCTTTTTACGTTGGTTCACCCCCAAAGTGGCCACTACGGCCGGCTCGTTGTGGCTGGTGTGCTGTGCTGATCCGAAGCTAGGAGCCAGGTGCTTCCTCCTGGTCTCCCATGCGGGTGCAGGGCCCAAACATTTGGGCCATCCTCCACTGCACTCCCGGGCCACAGCAGAGAGCTGAACTGGAAGAGGAGCAACCAGGACAGAATCCGGTGCACCAACCAGGACTAGAACCCGGGGTGCCAGCACTGCAGGCGGAGGATTAGCCTAGTGATCCCTGGCACCGGCCCATTATATATTTTTTTTACATTCTCAAAAATATTTATAAAATGGTATTTCATTTTTTGTTACTTTCCAACAAATTTTTTTAAAGATTTATTTATTTCATTTGAAAGCCAGAGTTACAGATGAGCAGAGGCAGAGAGAGAGAGAGAGAGAGAGAGAGAGAGAGAGGTCTTCCATCTGTTGGTTCACTCCCTAGATGGCCACAATGGCTGGAGCTGTGCTGGCCAGGGGCCAGGAGCTTCTGGGTCTCCCACATGGGTGCAGGGGCCCAAGGACTTGGGCCATCTTCTACTGCTATCCCAGGCCATAGCAGAAAGCTGGATCAGAAGTGGAGCAGCTGGGACTTAAATTGGCACCCTTATGGGATGCCAGCACTGTAGGTGGTGGCTTTACCCACTACACCACAGCATGAGCCCCAAACTTCCAAAGAATTTATCCCTTCAACTTACTGCTCCAGTGGGTTTTTACTACATTTTAGGCCTACTGCACAACTAGAATCCTGCAATTTCTCTATATCACTTCAGGAGTTGGAAATACAATTTCTTGCCTCCAGTAACACACCCCACACTAGTTTTTTAATATATATCATTGCTGGAGTACATCCCCAAGTAACTTTCTTTTCTTTTCAAAGATTTATTTATTTATTTGAAAAGCAGAGTTAGAGAGAGAGAGAGAGAGAGAGAGAGAGAGAGAGAATCTTCCATCAGCTGGTTCACTTCCCATATGTTGGTTGGGCTGATCCTAAGCTAGGAGCCAAAAGCGTCTTCTAGATCTCCCACATGGATACAGGGCCCCAAGTACGTTGGCCGTCTTCTGTTGCTTTCCCAGGTGCATTGGCAGGGAGCGGGATCTGAAGTAGAACAGCCAGGATAGAACCTGCACCCGTATGGCATGCCAGCATTGCAGGCAGTGGCTTTACATCCCAACGTAAATTTCTAATATGCTGCTTTGTAGACCAAGTAATTTTAAGATACATAAACATAAAGGAAAGTAATTTAATTCCTATATTGTTTCAATTCACTACTCATAACAATCTTTTGGTAGGTAAATAGTTATTTATTCAGTCAACATATATAGCTAATTGAGTACCAATGATTCAGCAATATGTCAGGAGAAAAGTCTGTTTTGTTAGTGTATTCTATTAGACTTCAGACAATGGTGATAATCTGATTTAATGCAACCTCATGAGAAAAAGAAATTGAAGTAAATTTTAAGAAATGCCCAAAGTGAGCTTTCAGATTGTTTTATTTATTATTTTTATTATTTTAAATTTATTTACATAAAGAGAACAGATTTCATGCATTTCATAAATACAACTTTAAGCATATAATGATGCTTCCTGTCTCTCCCTCATTCATTTCTTTTGTTTTCCAATTAATTTTCAGTAACATACTTTCAATTTATTTTATACTCACAGGCTTAAACCTCCACTAAATAAAGGATTCAACAAGTAGAAAGTAGAAAGATCACTGTTCAGCAGGAGTATTGACAGGGGCTATAAACAATAATCAAATCTCAAGAAGCCAATTTTACTTATATACATTATATTTTTCTACTCTATGTATTATCTACAAACCAAAGAAATATGGTATTCATGTTTTGGAGTCTTGCTTACTTCACTAACCATAATAGTCTCCAGTAGCATCTATTTCATTGCAAACAAAGGATTTCATTCTTTTTTATGATTGAGTAATAACTGTTGTATGTATATACCACATTTTCTTTTTCCAGTTATCAGTTGATAGACATCTGGGTTCATTCCATATCTTAGCTATTATGAATTGAGCTGCTATACACATGGGGGTACATGTAACTCTTTCATATACTGATTCCATTTCCTTTGGTAACTTCTCAGGATTGGGATGGCTGGGACTTACAGTAGGTCAATTTTCAGATTTTTGAGGAACCTCCATACTGTCTTCCATAAGAGTTCTACTGTCTTACATTTCCAACAGCGGTGTATTAGGGTACCTTTTTCTCTACATCCTCACCAGCATTTGTTATTTTTTGAGTTTTGGATGATAGCCATTCTACCTGGAATGAAGTGAAACCTCATTGTGGTTTTTAGTCGCATTTTCCTGTCGGGAATGTTCTCTGAACATTTTTTCATGTGTCTGTTGACCATTTTATTTCATCCTTTGAAAAGTACCTGTTGTCCTTTTCCCATTTCCTAACTGAATTGTTGTGTTGTTGCTGAGTTTCTGTGCTCCTTATATATTCTGAGTATTAATCCTTTATCAGTTGCATAGTTTGCAAATATTTTCTCCCATTCTGTCAATTGTTGATTGTCTCCTTTGTTTTGAAGAAACTTCTTTAGCTTGATGTAATCCTGTTTATTTTTTTCTTTTATTGATTGTACTTCTGGAGTCTTATCCAAGAAGTCTTTGCCTTGGCCAATGTCTTGCAGTGTGTCCTCTATTTCCCTCTAGTAATTTGGTGGTTTCAGGTCTTAGGTTTAGATTCTTGATCCATTGTGAGTTGATTTTGTATAAGGTGTGAGATACAGGTGTTGTTTCATACTTCTGCATATGAGATCCAGTTTTCCCAACACAAGTTAATGAAGAGATTATCCTTTCTCCAGGAAATGATTTTTAGTTTGTTTGTCAAAAATTGTAGATGCGTGGATTTCTGAAGTTTCTTTTCTGTTCCATTGGTCCACAGGCTATTTTGTGATAGCAACAGGATGTTTTGATTATAATGGTCCTGTAGTATGTTTTGAAATCTGGTATTGCGATGCCTCTGGCTTTGTTTTTGTTGTTTGACTGCTTTAGCTATTCACTGTCTCTTAAATTTCCATATGAATTTTAGGGTCATTTTTTCTAGATCCACTAAGTATGTCATTTGTATTTTGTTTGGGATCACATTGAACTGTAAATTGCTTTGGGTAGTGTAGACATTTTGATATTTATCCTTCCAATCTATGAAATTGGAAGATTTTTCCATTTTTTTGTGTCTCCTTCTATTTCTTTCCTTAATGTTTTATAATTTCAATTGTAAATACTTTCACATCCATGTTTTTTTTTCTTTTTTTGACTTTTATTTAATGAATATAAATTTCCAAAGTACAGCTATGGATTAAAATGGCTCCCCCCCATAACTTCCCTTCCACCCGCAACCCTCCCCTTTCCCACTCCCTCTCCCCTTCCATTCACATCAAGATTCATTTTCAATTCTCTTTATATACAGAAGATCAGTTTAGCATATATTAAGTAAAGATTTCAACAGTTTGCACCCCCATAGAAACACAAAGTGAAAAATACTGTTTGAGTACTAGTTATAGCATTAAATCACAATGTACAGCATATTAAGGGCAGAGATCCTACATGAGGAGTAAGTGCACAGTGACTCCTGTTGTTGACTTAACAAATTGACACTCTTGTTTATGGCATCAGTAATCACCCTAGGCTCTTGTCATGAGTTGCCAAGGCTATGGAAGCCTTTTGAGTTCACCGACTCTGATCATATTTAGACAAGGTCATAGTCAAAGTGGAAGTTCTCTCTTCCCTTCAGAGAAAGGTACCTCCTTCTTTGATGACCTGTTCTTTCCACTGGGATCTCACTCGCGGAGATCTTTCATTTAGG
Source organism: Oryctolagus cuniculus (assembly GCF_964237555.1). Lineage (NCBI taxonomy): Eukaryota > Metazoa > Chordata > Mammalia > Lagomorpha > Leporidae > Oryctolagus > Oryctolagus cuniculus. The sequence goes on from NC_091432.1 coordinate 93,363,948, forward strand.
TCTTTTTTTTTTTTTTTTTTGCCAGAGTGTTTTGGCTTTCCATGCCTGAAATACTCTCATGGGCTTTTCAGCCAGATCCGCATGCCTTAAGGGCTGATTCTGAGGCCAGAGTGCTGTTTAGGACATCTGCCATTCTATGAGTCTGCTGTGTATCTCGCTTCCCATGTTGGATCGTTCTCTCAATATTTTATTCTATCAGTTAGTATTCGCAGACACTAGTCTTGTTTATGTGATCCCTTTGGCTCTTAGTCCTATCATTATGATCAATTGCGAATAGAAATTGATCACTTGGACTAGTGAGACAGCATTGGTACATGCAACCTTGATGGGATTGTATTGGAATCCCCTGATATGTTTCTAACTCTACCATTTCGGGCAAGTCAGCTTGAGCATGTCTCTTCCCTCTCTTATTCCCACTCTTATATTTAACAGGGATCACTTTTCAGTTAAGTTTCAACACTTAAGAATAACTGTGTATTAATTACAGTATTCAACCAATAGTATTAAGTAGAACAAACAAAAAAAAATAATAAGAGGGATAACGTATTAAGTTGTTCATCAACAGTCAGGGCAAGGGCTGATCAAGTCACCGTTTCTCATAGTGTTCATTTCACTTTAACAGGTTTCCTTTTTGTTGCTCGGTTAGTTGTCACCGATAAGGGAGAACATATGATATTTGTCCCTTTGGGACTGGCTTATTTCACTCAGCATAATGTTTTCCAGATTCCTCCATTTTGTTGCAAATGACCGTATTTCATTGTTTTTTACTGCTGTATAGCATTCTAGAGAGTACATATCCCATAATTTCTTTATCCAGTCTACTGCTGCTGGGCATTTAGGTTGATTCCAGGTCTTAGCTATTGTGAATTGAGCTGCAATAAACATTAAGGTGCAGACTGTTTTTTGTTTTTTTTGTTTTTAGTTTTGGTTTTGGTTTTTTTGCCCAATTTAATCTCCTTTGGGTAAATTCCAAGGAGTGGGATGGCTGGTTGAATGGTAGGGTTATATTCAGGTTTCTGAGGATTCTCCAGACTGACTTCCATAGTGGCTTGACCAGTTTGCATTCCCACCAACAGTGGGTTAGTGTCCCTTTTTCCCCACATCCTCTCCAGCATCTGTTGTTGGTAGATTTCTGAATGTGAGCCATTCTAACTGGGGTGAGGTGGAACCTCATTGTGGTTTTGATTTGCATTTCCCTGCTTGTTAGTGATCTTGAACATTTTTTCATGTGTCTGTTGGCCATTTGGATTTCCTCTTTTGAAAAATTTCTACTGAGGTTCTTGGCCCATCTCTCAAGTGGGTTGTTTGTTTTGTTGTTGTGCAGTTTCTTGATCTATTTGTAGATTCTTGTTATTAATCCTTTATCTGTAGCATAGTTTGCAAATATTTTTTCCCATTCTGTCGATTGCCTCTTCACTCTCCTGTTTCTTTTGCAGTACAGAAACTTCTAAATTTGATGCAATCCCAATAGTTAATTTTGGCTTTCACTGCCTGTGCCTCCAGGGTCTTTTCTAGGAAGTCTTTGCCAGTGCCAATATCTTGCAGGGTTTCTCCAATGTTCTCTAATAATTTGATAGTGTTGGGTCATAGATTTAGTTCTTTAATCCACGTTGAGTGCATTTTTGTGTAAGGTATATAGGGGTCTTGCTTCATGCTTCTGCACGTGGAAATCCAGTTTTCCCAGCACCATTTATTCAATAGACTGTCCTTGCTCCAGGAATTGGTTTTAGATCCTTGACCAAATATAAGTTGGCTGTAGATGTTTGGGTTGATTTCTGGTGTTTCTATTCTGTTCCATTGGTCTATCCATCTGTTTCTGTACCAGTACCATGCTGTTGCTGTTTTGATTACAACTGCCCTGTAGTATGTCCTGAAATCTGGTATTGTGATGCCTCCAGCTTTGTTTTTGTTGTACAAAATAGCTTTAGCTATCGAGGTCTCCTGCATCTCCATATGAATTTCAGCATCATTTTTTCTAGATCTGAGAAGAACGTCTTTGGTATCTTGATTGGTATCGCATTGAATCTCTAAATTGCTTTTGGGAGAAGGGACATTTTGATGATATTGCTTCTTCCAATCCATGAGCATGGAAGATTTTTCCATTTCTTGGTATCCTCTTCTATTTCTTTCTTTAAGATTTTGTAATTCTCATCGTAGAGATCCTTAACGTACTTGGTTAAGTTTACTCCAAGGTATTTGATTGTTTTTGTAGCTATTGTGAATGGGATTGATCTTAGAAGTTCTTCCTCAGCCATGGCATTGCCTGTGTATACAAAGGCTGTTGATTTTTGTGCATTGACTTTATATCCTGCTACTTTGCCAAACTCTTCTATGAGTTCCAATAGTCTCTTAGTAGAGTTCTTTGGATCCCCTAAATAAAGAATCATATCATCTGCAAAGAGGGATAGTTTGACTCTTCCTTCCCAATTTGTATCCCTGTAATTTCTTTTTCTTTCCTGATGACTCTGGCTAAACTTCCAGAACTATGTTGAATAGCATTGGTGAGAGTGGTCATCCCTCAATGGTACCAGATCTCAGTGGAAATGCTTCCAACATTTCCCCCATTCAATATGATGTTGGCCGTGGGTTCTTCATAAATTGCTTTGATTGTATTGAGGAATGTTCCTTCTATACCCAGTTCGCTTAGAGTTTTCGTCATGAAACGCTGTTGAATTTTATTGAATGCTTTCTCTGCATCTATTGAGATAATTATATGGTTTTTCTTCTGCAATTTGTTAATGTGGTGTATCACATTGATTGATTTGTGAACATTGAACCATCCCTGCATTCCAGGGATAAATCCCACTTGGTCTGGGTGGATGATTTTTCTGATGTGTTGTATTCTATTGGCGAATTTTATTGAGGATTTTTGCGTCTATATTCATCAGGGATATTGGTCTGTAATTTTCTTTCAATGCTGCATCTTTTTCCAGCTTAGGGATTAAGGTGATGCTGGCTTCATAGAAAGAATTTGGGAGGATTCCATCTTTTTCTATTGTTCTGAATACTTTGAGAAGAAATGGAATTAGTTCTTCTTTAAATGTCTGGTAGAATTCAGCAGTGAATCCATCTGGTCCTGGACTTTTCTTTGTTGGGAGAGCCTTTATTACTGTTTCAATTTCTGTCTCAGTTATGGGTCTGTTTAGGTTTTCTGTGTCTTCATGGTTCAATTTAGGTAGATTGCATGTGTCCAGGAATCTATCCATTTCTGATAGATTTCCCTGTTTGCTGGCATACAAGTCCTTGTAGTAATTTCTGATGATTCTTTTTATTTCTGTGGTATCTATTGTTATGTTTCCTTTTTCATCTCTGATTTTGTTGATTTGGGTCTTTTCTTTTTTTAGTTAGTTGGGCCAGTGGGGTGTCAATTTTGTTTACTTTTTTTAAAAAAAAACCAGCTCTTCGCTTGTCTGATTATTTGCAATGTTGTTTTTTTTTTTTTCATTCAATCCTGTTGATTTCTTCTGTGATTTTAATTATTTCTCTTCTCGTCCTAGATTTGGGTCTGGTTTGCTGCAGTCTTTTCTAGATCCTTGAGATGCATTGAAAGCTCATTTATTTGGTGCCTTTCCAAATTCTTGATGTAGGCACCTATTGCTGTAAACTTTTCTCTCAATACTGCTTTTGCCGTATCCCATAAGTTTTGATATGTTGTGTTGTTATCCTCATTTACTTCCAGAAAGTTTTTGATTTCTCTTTTAATTTCTTCTATGACCCATTGTTCATTCAGGAGCATGTTTTTCAGTTTCCATGTGTTTGCATACTCTCTAGGGATTCCTGAGTTGCTAATTTCCACCTTCATTCCACTGTGGTCTGAGAAGCTCCATGGTATGATTCTAATTCTTTTGAATTTGCTGAGACTTGCTTTATGGCCTAGTATGTGGTCAATCCTAGAGAAGGTTCCATGCACTGCTGAGAAGAATGTAAAATCTTTGATGTAGGATTGAAAGTTCTGTAGATATCTGTCAGATCTATTTGGGCAATAGTGTCGATTAAATCTGCTGTTTCCTTGTTGATATTCTGTCCGGTTGATCTGTCTGTTTCTGAGAGTGGAGTATTGAAGTCCCCCAGTACTATTGTACTGGAATCTAAGTCTCCCTTTAAGTCCCTTAATATACCTTCTAAATAAACCGGTGCCCTGTAATTAGGGCATATACGTTTATAATAGTTACATCTTCCTGTTGAATTGAACCCTTAATCATTATATAGTGTCCCTCTTTGTCTCTCTTAACAGTTTTTGTGTTAAAGTTTATTTTGTCTGATATTAATATGGATACATCTGCTTTTTTTGGTTTTTGTTTGCATGGAATATCTTTTTCCAACCTTTCACTTTCAGTCTGCATGCATCTTTGTTGGAAAGATGTGTTTCTTGTAGGCAGCAAATAGATGGGTTTTGTTTCTTAATCCATTCAGCCAGTCTGTGCCTTTAATTGTAGAGTTGAGTCCATTAACGTTCAATGTGACTATTGATAAGTAGTGACTTTGCCCTGCCATTTTCCCAAAGATATTTTCTGGTATATGCTTTGAGCTTCCTGTGATCTTTTACTGGTAGGTTTTCTTCCTTTACCTTCTTCCATATTCATGGCTGTGTTTCTGTGTTTCTGTGTGTAGCACATCTTTAAGCATTTTTTGCAGGGCTGCACCAGTGGCGACAAATTCTTTCAATTTCTGTTTTCTATGAAAGGTCTTTATTTCACCTTCATTCACAAATGAGAACTTTGCAGGATATAATATTCTGGGCTGGCAGTTTTTCTCTCTTAGTACCTGGGCTATATCTTGCCATTCCCTCCTAGCTTGTAGTGTTTCTGATGAGAAGTCTGCTGTGAGTCTAAGTGGAGATCCTCTGAGAGTAATCTGACATTTCTCTCTTGCACATTTTAGGATCTTTTCTTTATGTTTCACTGCGGTGAGTTTAATTACAACGTGTCGTGGTGAGGATCTCTTTTGGTCGTGTTTATTAGGGGTTCTATGAGCTTCCTGTACTAGGATGTCTCTGTCCTTCTCCAAACCTGGGAAATTTTCTGCTAGTATCTCACTAAAAAGACCTTCTAATCCTTTCTCCCTCTCCATGCCTTCAGGAACTCCTAGAACCCAAATGTTGGGTTTTTTAATAGTACCCTGTAGATTCCTGACAATATTTTTTAGATTTCGAATGTTCTGTTCTTTTCTTTGCTTTGACGGTATCCTTTCCTGTTCTCTGTCTTCTAAGTCTGATATCCTCTCTTCTGCTTCACCCATTCTGTTTTCAAGGCTCTCTAATGTGTTTCATTTGATCTATTGAATTCTTCATTTCATTATGATTTCTCGTCACTATCACAGTTTCCTGTACTACTAGTTGTTTCATTTCATTTTGATTCCTCCTTAATATTTTATTTTCACGAGAGAGATTTTCAATCTTGTCCATTAAGGATTTCTCTAGTTCAAGAATTTGTTTCTGAGAACTTCTTAATGTTCTTATCAATTTTTTGAGATCTGCTTCTTACATTTCTTCTATCTCATCATCTTCATAATCTTGAATTGGGGTGTCTTTTTCATTTGGGGGCATCATAGTGTCTTCCTTGTTCTTGTTACCTCGGTTTCTGCAGTTATTTGGCATTGTGAAGATATTCTTTGGTTTCTTCATTGTGGTGCTTTTTCTCATTATATTATGACTCTAGATTAAGTGGACTGTCTGCTTTTGCTGTATCCTTAGAGGCTGTGATGGGTGTGGCCAGAGAGCTCTGTTTGCTTCTTCAGGGTTAAGGGTGTGCCAAAGGTGACTCACCCAGATTGTTCTCTTGCTCGCTCGCTCGCTCTCTTTTTGTTGTTGTTGTTGTTGACTCAGTTGGGAAGTAATTCCACACAACTGATTGGAACTGAGAGTATTTGATGTATGAAATCTGGCCCCTCTGGGTATTCATCTGCTCTACCCCTGCGACCACACAAAGAGTTTATGCAGCCCTCAGTGTGGTCTCAAATTTCTCTGCAGTCTCTCACTGGGTTGCCAAGGTCACCAAGTTTGTGTACTCAGTGAGTTCTCTCGTCCCCCCCCCCCTCAGATTTTCAGTCTCAGTTTGTTAGCTCCACACTTTCACTAAGTCCTAACCTCCTGTTATTTCTCCCCACCAGAGTCAGGTTTTTCTGCTTGGCTGATGGCGGGCGCCACTTTACGAATGTCCAAAATGGTGCCTGCTCTTTGTCTTGATCAGCTTTGTAAGGTGAGTGGAGAGAGAGGCTAATGTTTGTGCAGTTCCCCTTATTTATTCATTTTTTTCTCTCCTCCGGTCAGCCTGGTGAACTTTCCCTAGTGGGGCTTCAGGCCTCGTTCCCTCTAGGCTCTTTCTGCCTTTCCCCTCCAATGTCTCAGGTTACTGAGGTTTTTGTCTCACCTCCCTTCCAGCGCTGGCACACAAACTCTGTGGCTGGGCTTCCACGTGGTAGGCAACCTTGCTCTCCCCGTAGGTCCTCCATGTCACATCCACTAGATCCAGAAGAGTTTCCTCTGCAGTTTTTCCTTAGCCTTTTCCTAAGACTACAGTAACTCCTCTTTTATTAAACTATCTTTTCCTGGACTATCGGTGCGCGCCCTCACTATTCCTCCACCTTGGTTCCACCGATCTTGACTCCACATCCATGGTTAAATTTATTCCAAGGTATTTAAATTTTGTGTAGCTATTGTGAATAGGATTGATCTTAGAAGTTCTTTCTCAGCCATGGCATGGTTTTCCTATACAAATGTTACTGATTTTTGTGTGTTTATTTTCATCCTAACACTTTGCCAGACTCTCTTATGAGTTCCAATAGTGCATTACTAGAATCTTTTGGTTCCCCTATATATGGGATTATGTCATCTGATAGTGGGGATAATTTGACTTCCTGCTTTTCAATTTTTATCCTTTTCTCTTTTTTTCTTGCATAAATGCTCTGGCTAAAACTTTCAGAACTATATAGAATAGCAATGTTTAGAGTTGCCATCCTTATCTGGTTCCACATCTTAGTAGTAATGCTTCCAGTTTTTCCCAGTTCAATATTATCTAGCTGTGGCATTGTCATATATATTGCCCCACTTGTGTTGAGGTATATTCCTTTTCATACCCAATTTCTTAAAGGCTTTTATCATGAAAACATTTTGTATTTTATAAAATCTTTTCTCTGCATCTACTGAGATAATAATATGGTATTTATTCTTCAGATTATTAATATGTACATTACATTTATTGATTTGTGTATGTTAAAGCATCCCCAAATCCCTAGGATGAGTTCAGCTTGGTCTGGGTGAATGATATTTTGATATGTTGTTTGATTTGATTAGCTTGTAATTTGTTCAGGATTTTTTCATCTGTGTTCATCATTATTATTGGTGTGTAGTTCTCTTTCTTTGTGGTATCTTTCTGATTTGGAATCAAGGTGATGCTGGCTTCATAGGAATTTTGGAGGATTCTCTCTTTTTGAATTGTTTTCAATAGTTTAAGAATTGAAATTAGTTATTCTTTAAAAGTTTCATAGAAGTCAGCAATGAAAGCCATCTGATCCTAGGCTTTTCTTTTTTGGAGAGTCTTTATTACTGATTCAATATCTATCCTGGTTTTCTGTCTATTTAGGTTTTCTATGTCTTCATTCTTCAACTGTGGTAAGTTATATGTGTCCAGAAATCTATCCATTTCTTCTGGATTTTCCAATTTGTTGGAATAATGCTGTTTGTAGTAATTCCTTGTGGGATTTCTTTGTCCTTTTGTGGTATCTATTGTAATAGCTTCTTTTTCATCTCTGATTTTATCTATTTGTGTCTTCTCCCTTTTTTACTGGTTAGTTGGGCCAGTAGTTTATGGATTTTGTTTATTTTCTACAAAAAATATGTCTTTGTTTCACTGATCTTTTTATCTTTTTTATTTCAATTTTGTTTATTCTCCAATTTTAATTATTTATTCCCTCCTATTAATTTGGGATTTCATTTGTTTTTGTTTGTCTAGTTCTTGGGATACATTGCTAAATCATTTAGTTGATGCCTATACAATTTCTTAATATAGGCACTAATTGCTATAAACTTTCCTCCTAACACTGCCTCTATTGTATCCCATAATTTTGGATAAGTTATGTTGTCATCTTCATTCATTTCCAGAAATTTTTTAATTTCCTTTTTGATATCTTCTATGACTCTCTGCTCATTCAGGAGCATATTGTTCAGTATCCTTGATTTTGCATATTTTCTAGAATGTATTGTTGTTCATTTCCATCTTAATTCCATTGTGGTCAGAAAAGAGACATGATATGATTTGACCTTTTTTTAAAAAATTTGTTGAAAATTGTATTATGACCTAACACCTAGTCTACCTTGGAGAAAGTTCCATGCACTGATTAAAAGAATGTATATTCTGCAGCTGTGGGATGAAATGCCCCATAGATATGTTAGGTCCATTTGGTCCATAGTATAGATTAGATTTTTTTGTTGATTTTTTTCAGTTCATCTGTCCATTGATGAAAGTGGGGTTTTGACAGCCCCAGCTTTATTATTGTGTTGGAGCATATGTTTCCTTTTATATCAATTAGCTTTCATTTTAAATAATCAGTGCCCTAGCATTGGGAGCGTATATATTTACTATAGCACATCTTCCTGGTTTACTGATCCCTTAATCATTACATAATGACCTTCTTTGTCTCTTTTAACAGTTTTTATCTTAAAGTCCATTTTGTCTGATATCAAGCTGGTTACTCCTGCTTATATTTTATTTCTCATTACATGAAATATCTTTTCTCATCCTTTCTCAATCTGTGTGTCATTATTGGTAAGGTGTATTTCTTATAGGATGCATATAGATAGGTCTTGTTTTTTAATCCATTCATCCAGTCTGTATCATTTAACTGGAGAATTTAGGACATTTACATTTGAGATTTTTTTATTGGTAAGTGATGACTTGGTCTTGGGGCTAGCACTGTGGCACTTAATTCTCCACCTGTGGTGTTGGCATCACAAATGGGCACCAGTTCTAGTCCCAGCTGCTCCTCTTCCAATCCAGCTCTCTGCTTTGGCCTGGGAAATCAGTGGAAGGTGGCCCAAGCATGTGGGCCCCTGCACCCATTTGGGAGACCTGGAAGAAACTCCTGGCTTCTGGCTTTGGATCAGCTCAGCTTCCTCCATTGTGGCTATTTAAGGAGTTAACCAGCAGATGGAAGACCTTTTTCTCCATCTCTCCCTCTCACTATCTGTAACTCTGCCTCTCAAATAAATAAAATATTAAAAAAAGTTTGAGTTTATCCTTCCATTTTTCCATAAATATCTCTATTGTTTGTTTTGGATTTTCTTTGTTATTTTACTTGGAGGTTTTCTGCCTTCAGATTCTTTTGTGCTGCTGACTACCTTTCTCTGTTTCTGTTTGTAGCCTGTCCTTAAGTGCATTGTTTTGAAATCATTTCCTGTGTTGTGATTTTTTAACTTAGTACCTATTTCTGTTATCTACATTGTTTTCAATATAGAGCTTTTGAAGAAAAACGAAAAGAACAAGAAGAAAAAGAATATCAAATCAGAGAAAAAATACTTCAACAAAGAAAACAGAAATTTGAAGAAGTTACTGAAAAATTTCAGCGTGGCCATATTCCTCTTTCACAACGGAGAAGAGCAGGTGCTGTTATTTCCAGAAAAATATGGAAAAAAAAGTAAAATTATAATCGCACTTGACTTGGGTAGACGATAAAAATGCTAAATTAAGAAACCAAGTGGAAATTCAAGCCAAAAATGACCCATGTGTATTTTGAGTAATAAGACTTTCAAGTTGACTAAGTTTAATTTGTGAATATTTTATTGGCTCTGTTAGAAAATCCTGAAAGCTCAGATTACAATGTTTTGTCCTATTAAAATTGATTTAGTAAGGTAAGTGGCTTATAAAAAATAGAATTTAACATTTGAGTTAAAAAATCATTGTCACATTCATTCTGGCATTGTATTCCTTTTATTCACAGTTTAGTTGCAAATCATGTTAGAGAGAGTAGAAGTACAAATCTACAGAGTAATATAACCCAACAATCGAAGACCTATAATCAGTTACAAATTTAAATATGTTTGGTTGGTTCTTTGCTATCACATCTACATTCAATTGTATTGGTCTTTTATAATTAGAATATCAACAATTGATTAGGGAAATGGATTATCTAGTGTTCAAGTTTGAACAAACTTTTACTTAGTAATATCCTGTTTTTTCCTAAACATTTTAAAGTAAATTACAAACTTTGTAATACATGAAAACACTTGTGACATGTGAATATTATATTGGAGAAAATAGGAAAGACAGTTTATCCATGTGGAGTTAAAGCTAGAAGCTCACCTACCCTACCTCTGAACCTTACATTATTTATAGCATATGATCAGAGAAAAACAATGACTTTTCTTGCTAGTCTATAGGAGAAGAAATCTTCTTGAAAGACAGCTATGTTTCCACTTGAAGAAGAAAGTGAAGAAAATATTTAGGGAGAAATAGTAGAAATGGGATATTTTGAATACCAAAGTACACATTGGAATGCTTTGGGGGAATAAATGCATATAGATTGTAGAGTTGGAATAGAGGTTATACAGAGCAGTATATCTATAATAGTCTATAACCTTCAACAAATTACTTTCGTCTTTTGCCATCATTTCCTCAGTTGTAAAATTACAATGGCATCTGCCTCATAGACAATAGTGATGATTAACTTAGCTGATACTTGTAAAGTGCTTGAAAATAAGATTTCTGATGTGGTCATTTGTCCTGGCTGTTAAGACACCAGTTAGGATATCCACATCCTACATTGGAGTATCTGTATTCAGTCCCTGCTCAGGCTTCTGTTTCAGCTTTCTGATAATGCAGACTCTGGGTGTCAGCCATAACAGTTCAAGTAATTGGGTTTCTGCCTCCCACATGGGGGATATAGATTGAGTTCCCAGCTCCTGATTTCAGTCCAGCCTAGTCCCAGCTATTGCAGGCATTTGGAGAGAGAACCAGCAAAAGAGAACTTATTCTCTCTCTCTCTTTTTTTTAAAAATTTTGACAGGTAGAGTTACAGACAGTGAGAGGAAGAGCAGAGAGAAAGGTCTTCCTTCTGTTGGTTCACCCCCTAAATGGTTGCTACGGCTGAAGCTGCGCCATTCAGGAGCCAGGTGCTTCTCCTGGTCTCCCATGCAGGTGCAGGAGCCCAAGCACTTGGGCCATCCTCCACTGCCTTCCTAGGCCACAACAGAGAGCTGGACTGGAAGAGGAGCAACCGGGACTAGAACCCGGTGCCCATATGGGATGCCAGCGCCACAGGCAGAGGATTAATCAAGTGAGCCACGGCGTCAGCCCCTGAGAACTTATTCTCTCTGTGTCAAGCCCTTACTCCCTACATATCAAATCAATAAAATTTTTAAGATTTACAGTAATAAGTGCTTAATACTTGATATTTTTTATATTCTTCCTTTTCTTTATAGGACTATTTATAAATTTGGTCATAAATTTAAGAAACTACAAAGTCAAATACAGAGGAGTTTTTATGCCAGAATAGAAAACTTAGGCATTTCTTGAAAGTTTCCTTTTTCCAGATAAATATTCTTAAAGTTGATAATGAACATTTTTTTAAAGATTTATTTATTTATTTATTTATTTGAAAGTCAGAATTACACAGAGAAGGAGTGGAAGAGAGAGAGAAAGAGAGAGGTCTTCCATCTGGTGGTTCACTCCCCAAATGGCTGCAACAGCCAGAGTTGTGCCGATCTGAAGCCAGGAGCCAGGAGCTGTCCTTGGGTCTCCTACACGGGTGCAGGGGCCTAAGGAGTTGGGCCATCCTCCACTGCCTTCCCAGGTCATAGCAGAAAGCTGGCTCGGAAGTTGAGCAGCCAGGACTCGAACCAGTGCCCATATGGGATACTGGCACTGTGGGCGGTGGCTTTAACTGCTAAGCCACAGCACTGGCCCCGATAATGAAAATTTTGAGAAACCATTTTCCTTTGGGAATTGGATGTCAACATTAAAATATTTAAACTATTCTCAAAATATTTTCTTTTTGGCCGGTGCCATGGCTCACTTGGCTAATCTTCCACCTGTGGCACCGGCACCCCAGGTTCTAGTCCCGGTTGGGGCGCCAAAAAAAAAAAAAAACTCTGTCTCGGTTGCCCCTCTTCCAGGCTAGCTCTCTGCTGTGGCCCAGGAAGTCAGTGGAGGATGGCCCAAGTGCTTGGGCCCTGCACCCGCATGGGAGACCAGGAAGAAGCACCTGGCTTCTGGCTTCGGATCGGCACAGTGCGCCAGCTGCAGTAGCCATTTGGGGTGGGGGGTCAACCAACGGAAGGAAGACCTTTCTCTCTCTCTCACTGTCTAACTCTTCTTGTCGAAAAAAAAAGTTTCTTTTCATAAAAGTTTTAGAGAAATGTTGTGTCATTGACCAATTAAATTATATTCAGAGATGTCATTGAAGATAAAGTGATCTTGTTCTACTTGATCTTTCTTTATTATCCCCTTAGTTTTTCAAAAACCAGTTCCTCCTTTAGAAGAGGCTCTGAAACAAATTCAGGAATCAAACTTAAAATCAGAACTAAATCTTCCGTTTTCTCACAGGACAACCATAAACTGGAAGTAAGTAATTTATGTATAACTATTAATATATAATAATTATATAGCTCTGTAGTTCCCATGTTTATATGCCTTTATTACCAGTATTCCTGTCCTCTATTTTAGAACGTATTTTGTTTTCACAAATTAAATGCAAATAGATTAGAGTATAAATTGCTTCAAGAGTTGTCAGGATTCAAATGTTGTCTTGAAGTCTTTCATAATATGAATGCTGCCTAATGTTGAGTAATTTCTGTAGACTATCATCAAAACTATTTGAAAATATTAATATTGACTATTACTCATCTTTACTGAGAAGAGAAAATTGTGTTGAATTGCAGTGATATGAACTTAGGTAAAAAGAGTAACTGTGGTAGAAATGCATTTTTGCTCATAAATCTTTTCTGGATGTCTCAAAAATCCTACAGTGTCTCCTGACTCCTTTTCAGGGTTGCATAAATGAATTATCTAGAAGCCATATGATAGGCCAACCAATCACCAGGTACCCTCTGGCACCCTGTATTTTCCATTGAGTTATTCTGAGTATTTGTTAATGTTGCTATAACGTAGAACTAGATCCGATGTTATAAGGGGATATAGAGAAGTGTGTTACTGTAAAATATAATCCCTTATGTATAATCTAAGGCAGAAATGATATAATGCCTCAGAAAGTATAGAATAGTACGAAGTCCATGATAATAATATTTAAAATTTGCTTAAAGATATCTACAGTTAGAGGCAAATAATGTTAATATCTTATTTTAAATTTTTTTAGATTTAACATTTTAATATTTCATTATATTCATTTTAATGTAAATATTATATGCATATAGATACATATTATCTTGCTTGAATGCAGACATATTAATATATAATATAAGATCATGACAAGTTTCATAAAGTGAGGAAAGAAAAGTATATTATTATGTAGAGGGTGCAAGTCAGTAGAGACAGCATTTATAACTATCTACATACCAAATAATATGACTGCCACACATTTTTATACCCTTTCTAAACAAACATCCAGAGAAAACATGGAATTTGTCATTCTGTGTGTGGCTTACTTCACTTAGCATAATGATCTCAATTTCAATCCGTTTTGTTGCAAATGTTAGGATTCCATTCTTTCTTATGGCTGAGTAGTATTCCATTATATATCTATACATTTTCTTTCTACAGTTATCAGTTGATGGACATCTAAGTTAATTTCATATCTTTACTATTGTGAAGTGGGTTATAATACACATGTGAGTGCAGATATGTCTTTCATATGCTGACTTTACTTCCTTTGGATATATATCCCACCCCAGAGTGGGATAGTTAGGTCATATGGTATCCTGTCCATGATATTATTCCATTTTAGAATAACTATTGTCAGTAGTTCCCTTGATCGGGACTTTCAGTCTTCATTAGAATTCAGGAATGATCTCATACAATAGAGAACTCTTCAGCAAAGCTTTGAAGAAATTAGGAGTTAATTATGGAACAAATGGATAGATTATATTACAGTGAACATGTGCAAAGGGCAAGGTTTATCAAAGGTATGATGTATTCTAGGAGTAAGAGACTGAATCATAAAATGTAAAATACTAAAAACTTGGTAGATATGAAGTTGAAGTTAAATACATCTCTATGCTAAGGAATATAAACTTTATCCTAAGAATTTAAAAGGCATTAATAAGAATTTTAAGCAGTTGGGTAAAATCAAATTTTCTTTTTATATGTTTGAATACATTGTGGCCAGTTATGGATAATGAATTGAAAAGAGGCTAATTCAATAAATGTAAAAATTATATGGTCGTAAGGGAAAGGTTTGAACTAAAGGTGTTTAAAGGTAAGATAATAGATATGGTCAACCATGGAGAATGTGTGCTGTGATTAACACTGGAGAATAGCAGTATTTAAGAAAATAGAAGAAAGAGAAGTATGTGAATAGAAACAACTAGGATGGCTGATGAAGGATGAGAAGAGGGTGGTGTCATGGAAACTATGGCGATAGAATCATGAAAATTATAGAAGAGGGTGGTATAATGGAAACTAAGGAAGGATAGAATTTCATAGAAAAAAAAGTTTACAGAGATCAAATGGCTTCTAAGGAGTCAGTAGCATAAAAAGTTATATCAGAATCCTGGCAGGGAACAAGCAGAACATTTAAATGGGTGACTGGGAGGTTAATAGGAGGCCAGCAAAGGATGGTGACGCTTCCACAGAACTGACAACAAAGTCAGTGTTACCAAAAAGAGGTAAACTAAAAGGAGCTGTAGCTGTGGACAAGGGTTCTGTACAGGACCTGAGGTCCTTTGTCAATGAACATAGCCACTGCTAAATGAAACTCACCTGGGAGGAAACCAGAGAAATAAATATCAAAAGCCTCTTTGTTCTGTCACTCTCCCATTTCCTACAAGTGCCTTCCGTTGGACAAACCCAGCCATAAATCAGAGGCAGGAATCATTCAGCCTCTGGAGCACAGAGCCAAGTGGAGAAGTGTGGAAAGTGAACCTGGAAGAGGAAAAAGAATGTTTAGCAAAGAAGCAATGTGTCCACTATACCCACAACAAAAAAGTCACTAGCAGTTTCTGTCAGAGCAATTTTCGTAAACTCTTAGGTACACAAAATAGATTACAATGAGTTGTAAAGAAATGGTAAGAAAGAAATATAAGAAATATGGCTTGGCTGTGAAAATAAAGAATTATGGGACAATAGCCAGAGGAGATATAGGGCCTTTACATTTAAGATGAGATATCTTATTATGTTTTAATGTGAGTGTCTATGTGATAAGCAATAGAATCACAGTCTAGAAAGGCAGAAAAGAATAAAAACCTGAAATGACTTACATACCTATTTTGTGCTGGCCATTGATTAGTATGAGTTACAAAATGAGATCTCATCCAGTTATATTATAATTCTGTGTAAAGGCAGTTATATGAAAATACACATATAATCTTGTGCAATCAGGGCTGCTACAAAAATTAGAAAAGTGATAAAGAAATATAAAATTGAAGTTAGAAAATAATCTTAAAGGATGAGTAAAAATGGTCTAATAAAGGAACAGCAGTTGGGTTTGGATATGTAAAGCATTGCAGCATTGTAAAAAGCACAGACCCCTAAGAAAATGCACATTTTTCAGAGTTGGAAGGAGTATAGAATGTATTGCTCTTTGGATGGGAGATTATCTAAATCTGTAGATTGAGATTAGATGTGAAATATTTGTCTCTCTATTTAGAAACTTTGAACTTTAAATTCGTGGAGAAAAAATGCAAATTTTTAAGCAGAAGTGATAATCATCCTGTTTATAATTTAGGAAAATAAAAGTATGAATGTTGGAGAATGGAGTATATAGGGATTATGGAGACAAAATGAAAAGAGATTGGGATAACCAAGGGAAAGATCATTACTGCTAAACTAGGATAGTACTATTTTGTATAATGAAGAAAGGACAGAGCTGATAAAGAATTTAAAAAGTTGCGAGTGGTTAGAAGAAAAGCATGATAGAGAAGAAAGAATGAAAATAATGCATTTTTTACAATGCAAAGAAGTGACATAAAGAAATAAGCCAGCATTGTGGCCCAGCAGCCCTGCACCCTCATGGGAGATCTGGATGGAGTACCAGGCTTCAAGGCTTCAACCTGGCCCAGCTCTGGCTGTTGCAGCCATTTGAGGAGTAAACCAGCAAATGCAAGATCTGTCTATCTATGTGTGTCTCTCCTTCTGTCTCTGTAATTCTGCCTTTGAAATAAATAAATAAATAAATAAATAAATCTTTTTTAAAAGAAAAGAAGTAAGAATTTAAGGATGTTGGTCAAATAGAAGTATAATAATTGGAGTGTACAGACAATAGTGGCAGCAAAATCAGGAAATGTCCATAATTTCTAAAGGACTTATGTTAAAAATGTGGTAGTAAAGAAGGAGTTACAAATAGAAGGAGAAGGTGTTTCATGGAAAGAATAGATTATGAGTTTGCTTTATGATAGAAAAAGAGAAAAATGGAAACAAAAAAATCTGAGGAAGCTGACATTTTGAAGCTCGATTGTCGCTCCCCCTCTTCACGGAGGAACGACACAGGACCTTGCGCTGTTCTTTTGTCTGCTCGGCCCTCCCCGGGTTTGCTGCTGGTTCTTCCCGGGTTGGCTACCGACCCTTCCACCTCCGTGGAAGGGCGGTTCCCCCTGCCACTTTCCCCACTTCCGCGGGGGAGCGGCACACCGCTGGCTGGCTCTCTCGGGGGCTGCTCAGGTGTTCCCCTTAGATGTTCCTGGTGCATGTTGTCTCTCTCCTCCTTTATAGTCCTCTTCCACCAATCCCAACTCTGCTACCCACACGCCGAGTACGCTGCTCTCCTCCAATCAGGAGCAGGATCAGCTCCTGCAGGTCATCACTCAAGTTGGCGAGAGGCAGCTGCGTAGAAGTTGTTACTCCCTTCTCAGCTCCATATTGTGGGAGAGCAGATGCATAGAATAAGTCTTAATTCCAGTAACAGTCTAGTCCGAGTTGCTCCCCACACTCGATTAGAAAAATTTGGTGCCGGCGCCGCGGCTCAATAGGCTAATCCTCTACCTGAGGCGCCAGCACCTCGGGTTCTAGTCCCAGTTGGGGCGCCAGATTCTGTCCCGGTTGCTCCTCTTCCAGTCCAGCTCTCTGCTGTTGCCCGGGAGTGCAGTGGAGGATGGCCCAAGTACTTGGGCCCTGCACCCGTATGGGAGATCAGGAGGAAGCACCTGGCTCCTGGCTTTGGATCAGCATGGTGCACCAGCTGCAGCAGCCATTGGGGAATAACCCAGAGAAGTAGGAAAATAACTAGGTGAACATGATGATATGGAAACCAAGGGAATTAAAGTCAGGAAAGAGTAGTCAAGACTATTTTCAGTAATTAAGTCAGTTAATCACAAAGCAGTGCATGGAAGTAGTAGAGATAAAATCCAGACAGCAGTGGGTTAAAAAACAAATGGAAATTGAAGAAAGTGAAGGCAGTGTAGTGTGAGGATACTCAATGGAAAACCTTGTCTGAAGAAAGGATGACAGCTGGGGAGATGGGTCATGAGGTTCAAGGGAAATTTAGCCTTAAACAAAAAGCCTTAAGCCTTTTAACATGGAAGTAATATGCATTCTAAATACAGGCTTCTTCATCTTTAGATTTCTTGTTCTTGTTACTATCCTTTTTATGGGTCAGATAGTTAAAACTTTAGTATAATAAATGAAAGCATGGGCATTTTTCTTATTCTAATGTCTAGTTGCTTAAAGTTTTAGAAAAGTTAAACTATCAAACCAACTTTTACTTCCCTAAAGAAAATGAGCATATAATTAGCATTACAGAAAATCTATAAATAGCATGTCATCTTTGTATTATGAGAAATGATTTTCATTCTGCATTAAAATACTCAGGTTTTTTTAAAGATTTATTTATTTATTGGAAAGTCGAAGTTACAGAGAGAAAGGAAAGGCAGAGAGAGAGGTCTTCCATCCACTGGCTGACTCCCCAATTGGCCTCAAAAGCTGGAGTTGCACTGATCCAGAGCCAGGAGTCAGGAGCCTTCCCTCAGGTCTCCCACATGGATGCAGGGACCCAAGGACTTGAGCCATCTTCTACTGCTTTCCCAAGCCATAGCAGAGAGCTGGATAGGAAGTGGAGCAGCCAGGACTTGAACCGGCACCCATATGGGATGTTGGTACTGCAGGTGGTGGCTTTACCCGCTATGCCACAGAGCCTGACCCCCAGTTAGTTTTTATATTATTGTGGCTATGAACTTCTCATGAGATCGATATTCAGATGTGTGTGTGTGTGTGTGTGTGTGTGTGTATCACATACTTGTTATGTATTTGGAAAACAGATGTATACAATGTATGGAGAGAGCACCAGAGAATTCTCTCCACAGATAACTCACAGATTTGAATAATGTATATGAAAGTGCTGTGTAAATTATACAATGCCATATAAATATGACATATTAGAATATCAAGGATGATGTGTTAGGTTAATGGAAATGTTTATACTTATTGCAAATATAGTATCAGTCCACTATTATCATATTAAAGACACATTTTCAGTGGAATATAAATGTAATATGTTAAGGAATATCAAGAAACAATTTCCAAAGAAGCAGTACTCATGAAAGATTGTTCTAATGTAGAAAATATTAATGGTAGATAAAAAATGATTTGAGAATGTTGGCAATGTGATCATCCAAAAGAGGAAAAATAGTATGAAAAAGTATAGGGCTTCTAAAGTTTAAGCAAGACAAATCAGAGACATAAAAGCTACTTTAGGTAATAATGAGATACAAGAATGTCAATAAGGATCTAAAAGATATAATAAGTAATCAGCCTTCCATCACAACCAGATTCTCATCACGAAGCTAATTTATTTGACTCTTCTGGTAGGTATAGAGAAAATGTGTGTATATTCTCTCCTGTATTAAATAATTAAACTTTAATAATTAGATATTATTAGATATCTATCTCCAATACCCATGTATTTTGGGTGAGACAGTTGATCTTGAACCACATGCTGCCCTGAGAAGTCTGGCCAAAGCTGAACAGTTCTCGTTTGACCTCAATTTGCCTGTTGCACCTGTGCTATTAACTATGTTTTTCTAGCCTGTATTCATCTAGCTTTATGGCTAACAGACTTCTGAGAAGTGAAAATCCTCTAAGAGCAAGGAATTAGGAAAGGGGAACCTGAGTAGAGCTATGCACATTTCTCAGTCCATGTGAGAGTCCCTGGTTGATAAAAGGAAAATCATCCATGGACACTAAGGACAAAAAAATAACATGAATCAAAATAACATGGATGACATGAGAGACATCCTAAAGAACCAAAAATCCATCTTAATAAGGTTCTTTCTGCCTGCCTATCCAAATGCTTTTCCATCTGTGCAGATCCATTCCTGCTTGTCCAGCTGTCTCCACAACTGATCCCTATTTACCTAATCAGCTGTCTTCTTCACGTGTCCCATTGCCCTCTCATCATTCTCAAATTCTTCCTAGCTATCCCACAGTTTCTCCCACCCGCCAGCCTCATATCTTGCCTGTTCATGCATCTATCCCCTCTACTTTTCCAAAGTCCTTCCCATCAGTCCCATTCCCATCTCACCCCATCAAGTATCTTCCCTGCCCTCCAGTTACTTCTAGCTTTTCTAGCAGTTTCCCTCCTCTACCACCCCGTATTCCTTCTGGCCCACCAGACTGTCTACCCCACCCACCCCGAAGTTCTCCAACCATTCCTGATCCTGACTCACAGAACAAGTTATTTTACAAAACTTTCAGACCCAAGCATTTCCTTCCAGCACAGGGTTCTACCCCAGCTACTCTAACGCCTGCCCTTATTCGTCGTTCCCTTCCTACTCGATTGGTTTCCCCAACCCCTTTGGAATCTCTCCCTGTTTTGAAGCCTTCTTGTTTATCTAGTCACCCCCTTCACCCACCAGCCCCCACTGTTTCTTATGTCACTCCGTTGCCTGAACATCCTGCTAGATTGAATCCTTTGCCGTCAGTCCTGCAGTCTCTTCGACAAATCACATTATCAAATCAGCCCCAGACCTATGTGGAGCCTCTACCTTCCTCTGTTATCTCCCATCCACCTCCCTGTCATTCTCCAGCCTCTTCTTTGTCTTCTTCTTCAACATCATCTTCACCCTCTGTACTGTTTTCTTCCTCATCCACGCTTTCCTCTCCTTCAGCTTCCTTTCCTACTTCTCCATCTTTACCTCATTCATCTATTCCTCTTTTACCCTCTCCTTTGTGTTCATCTCCCTCTCCATGTTTGCCTCCAAATTATTTAGCTTTTCCCTCTCCGATTTCTCCTGTTTCTTCTTCATTTCCTCCCATGCTTCACTCTCCTTTTATTTCTACCTACCCATCTCCTTTTATTCCTATCCATCCCTTCAATCCTCCTAACTGGGGGAAGAAAGTAGAGAAGAGAAGAGAAGAAAGTGGAGTAGAGAAGAAAGGAATAGAGAAGAAAAAGTTGAGAGACGACAACTTTAAAGGTAAATACGTTGAGTTTATTAGATATTTTGTAGATATAGCTATATTTTGGGGGGAAGGGTGACTGGAGGGAAAGAATTATTTAAGAGTAGCAAACTGTAAAAGGAAGAGACATACACATACTCTTAATATTCAGGAACTTGTATTAAATATCTTCTTGCTCTCCCTTATTTCCCTGTGAGGACAAAGGGACGTTTAGGAATCTAATAATCATTAACCTTGACTATTTCAGTCTGTCCATATAAATATATATATGGGTGTTGGAGATAGGTATATGTCACATGTGGCTCTGTGTCTCCTTCTAAAACATTTTTATCATCATTGAATTGGAAATAATTCAGTTGAATTGGGACTCAATGCCCCTGGGATTTATACTACCGACCCTTCTGTAACAGGCAGTCAGCTAGTTGCATGATGTCCTTATCCCCATTCCCTAGACTCCCACAAAAAATCATCCTTAATGCATTGTTTTTCTATTTTTTCACACTGTTTGTACACTGAATATGTGCTATAAGTTTCTAGAAGATAGAAAATTCTAAAAGGTGATGTCATGCAGTGATAATTTGTGATAGCACTTTAGCACACTAAAAGTGGATGCTAGGTATATGTACCCCTCTTTTTGTTATTATATTACTAAATCAACTGAAAACAAATGTGTAACCTCTTCTCTTAAACACAGTTAAGTAAAGAGGAAATTCCTGCATTCTCTGACCAGCAGTTTTCATATTTTCTATCTGCTTGAACCTTCAAGCAACTCTATTCAGGGTGTGTATTCATGTTAGGAGTCCCTAACTGACATGACATCAACTTAAACAGTAATGCAACATATTATTCATATGGGAAAGCTCTTAAAGAATAGAGGACTGGGACATCTGTAGAAATTACGTCTACCCCATCCCAAATGATAGAGTAACAAGATTTAATAATCAAAGCCATTAATTTTGGGCTGTTCCAACATGAACATGGAGTTTTTTATTGGTGCTATTTAGTCAGAATAATTATTTTCTATTGCTTTCCTTAAATTCCCATTCTAATATGTCTATATTTCTCCAGTATCCTTATATGTGATTATCTGATTACATATTATACAAATATATTATTACTATTTATAGAAAGAAGCTAATTTTATTTAAATATACTGAATTTTTTTGTGTCTGGTTTACAGGGCTATAGATTCTGCTTTGCCTTCAGCTTTGTCAAAAAATGATCACAAGTATCAGACACATCTCTTATCCAAAAATGATGACAATAAAGAAATGAAGGAAAACAGCAGGACAAACTTAGTTTCTAAGAAAAATGTATTCCAGCTTAAACTAGAGGAAACTGAAAAACTCCTAAAAGATCAGCACTTAAGCAGTTTGCAAGTATGGAACTATATATTTGTTATTAATATTTTAATTTCTAATAATAACTTTGCCCTTTTGCCATATTTTCCACTAAAGAAATATATGTCATTAGCCAAAGGTAGGTAATGAAATAAATTTTAGGTGAATCAGTACATGTTCATTACAAACACTGGAGAAATATTTTTGGCTTTTTCCTGTCTTTCATCTTGCTTCTTCTATTGTTTTTTCCTATACTTCATGTGTCTTCTATTTCAGAAACATACTTTCTGAATATTGTTTTTTGACAGATGTTAAAGCTGTTTGTAAATACAATGTACTATAAATACCATTGTTAAAAACTATATTTTAAAAAAGTAACCTGGGGGTCAGCATTGTGGTGTATCTGGTTAAGCCACCGCCTGCAGTGCCAGCATCCCATATGGGTACCAGATGGAGTCCTGGCTGCTCCACTTCCAATCCACCTCCCTGCTAATGTGCCTGGAAAAATAATGGAAAATGGCCTAAGTGCTTGGGTCCCTGCACCCAAGTGTGTCACTTAGATGAAGCTCCTGGCTCCTGGCTTCATTCTGCCCCAGCCCTGGCCATTGTGACCATTTGAGGAGTGAACCAGTGCCTGGAAGACCTCTCTCTTTCTCTCAGCCTCTGCCTCTACCTCTCTGTCACTTCACCTTTCAAATATATAAATAAATCTTTAAAAATTATAATAATAATCATAAAGCAACCTGAAAAATATAATATACATGGATATTAGGTCCATATGGAAATATGGCAAAATTAACTGGAAGTCATATTTCTAGTCTATGCTAGTAGAGTATTTATTTTGTTACTTTTTCCACAAATGTAGATTTCAGCTGATTTTTCTACTGATTCATACTCTTTATTTCTCATGGATGATATATGAAATTCTTTTTTTTTTTTTTTTTGACAGGCAGAGTGGACAGTGAGAGAGGGAGACAGAGAGAAAGGTCTTCCTTTTGTCGTTGGTTCACCCTCCAATGGCCGCCGCAGCCGGCGCACTGCGGCCTGCGCACCGCACTGATCCGATGGCAGGAGCCAGGTACTTACCCTGGTCTCCCATGGGGTGCAGGGCCCAAGCACTTGGGCCATCCTCCACTGCACTCTCTGGCCACAGCAGAAAGCTGGCCTGGAAGAGGGGCAACCGGGACAGAATCCGGCGCCCCAACCTGGACTAGAACCCGGTGTGCTGGTGCCGCAAGGTGGAGGATTAGCCTAGTGAGCTGCGTCGCCAGCTGTATATGAAATTCTTAATTGGCCACTATCAATATTCAATTTATAATCCTGGCCTGACTCATCTAACAATAAATCAATGGTGGCAAGGTAAAGAAAGCAAACAAGGTTTCTGCTGGCTTTGATGATATGCCTTCCTGCCACAACCAACTTTAGATCTGAATATAATATATGAAACATCTGTTGTTAGACATTCAACCATAAGCAGTACCGTTGATAAGTTTGAAAAACTGAAACAATTAATAGCCCTTCTGAGTTCCTAGGCTTTCTGTGAGATATAATCTTTAGACAACACTCAAAAAAAAAAAAAAATCCACAAGTAACCTAGCTGCCTGTCAATAAAAAACATTCTCTTAAGACTGAAATCTAGCCGGCGCCGTGGCTCAATAGGCTAATCCTCCACCTTGCGGCGCCGGCACACCGGGTTCTAGTCCCGGTTGGGGCGCCGGATTCTGTCCCGGTTGCCCCTCTTCCAGGCCAGCTCTCTGCTATGGCCAGGGAGTGCAGTGGAGGATGGCCCAGGTGCTTGGGCCCTGCACCCCATGGGAGACCAGGAAAAGCACCTGGCTCCTGGCTCCTGCCAGGATCAGCGCGGTGCGCCGGCTGCAGCGGCGGCCATTGGAGGGTGAACCAGCGGCAAAGGAAGACCTTTCTCTCTCTGTCTCTCTCTCACTGTCCACTCTGCCTGTCAAAAAAAAAAAAAAAAAAAAAAAAAAAAAGACTGAAATCTAAACATACAGCAATATAACGCTCACAATGTCAACACTGAATCAAAGGTTATCAGACATATGATGGACCAGAAAATATGAACCATAACACGGAGAAAATTTGCAACAAAATCCGACACAAAATGGCAGCAATGATGGAAATAATAGCCAAGGGATTTAAAATCATTTTGACAATATTTTCAAGGAATTAAAATAGATTTGAACATAATGAAGAAAGATATTTTTAAAATAACCAAATAGACATTCTGGAACTAAAATCTTAATATCTGAAATGAAAAGTTTACTGGATAGACTAAACGATGAAGTCATTTCAGAATAAAAGAACAGTGGATTTGAACACATAACAACAGAAATTATCCAAACTGAAACAGTGGAAAAGAAAATACTGGAAAAAACTTGAGTGTCAGTGACCTATAAGACAATATTAAATATTTAACACATTTAATTAAAATCACACAAAGAGAGAAAATATTTGAAGAAACCATGACTGAAAATGTTTCAAATTTGATGCTTATAAATCCAAATCCAAGAAATTCAACCAACTCCAACAGTAAGTATCATTGTACACATACACACATACACACACACACACACACACACACACTACACAAAGGCAAATCAAAATCTAATTAAGCCAAAGGAAAGAATAATATACTACACACAGGGAAGCAAAAATAAGATGAAATATATAATGTATAAATGAAGGTGAGCATTTTTCAATGGTTAATGATTAGAAAATTCTTGAAATATAGTCATTCTAGAAGAAGCTTCTAACCCAGATCTGTTTGTCTTATAGATTTAGTCTCAAAGAAAGCCCTCTAGGCCAAGTTTCTTTCCTTATCATCATCAATAAAATAATAAGAATAGACATTGAAGTAACTGCTTTGTTTTGTTCTCTTAACTGGGTTGAGTGACCATCCCTTTAGGAAAAGTACTGAAGGCTGTGATGAATAGAGGATAAATGCTATAAATATAATGCTCTCATGACTCATTTTCAAAGTTTCACAGTAATATATTAATATACATTTATCATATAAACAAAAATTTTTATTCTAGAATGTTTTGATTTCTTGGTTTACTTTCTGGACTAGAAAAAGAATATGTTTCTAATACCAGAATGTTTAAATTTTCTAAAATTTATGACATCTATATTAGTATTTCTTTTAAAGATTTATTTATTTATTTAAAGTCAGAGTTACAGAGAGAGAAAGAGCAAGAGATCTTCCATTTGCTGATTCATGCCTAAGCTGGCCCAACTGCCAAGGCTGAGCCCTGCCAAAGCCAGGAGCCAGGAGCTTCACCCGGGTCTCCCACATGGGTAGTAGGGTCCCAAATGAAACATCTTCCACTGTTTTCCTCAGACCACTAACAGGGATTTGGATCAAAAGTGGAACAGCCAGGACATGAACTGACCTGAATATGGGATGCCAACATTGTAGGCAGTACCTTTACTCGCTACGCCACAATGTCACCCTCTATGGCACATTATAAGGGGCACTAATTTTCTTTCTTTGAGTTCATTTAACTTTGGCCTAGATTTAAATTTAATATCTTCTTATAATTTATTTCTGTATATGCATTATATGGACTACATATATCCAATATGTATAGATTAATCCATTTTAGATATGAGTGAGAAATGAGAACTACTTTAAAACATTTACCATACTTTGAAGTGATCATGAAATTGTATTTAAAATTAATAAATTTCATGGAAATTTCAGTGAGATACTGGTAAAATTGTCTATAGAACTTAAAAAAGTTATTACTATGCTAAATCTTCAAAAAGGAGTCATTAATCTCGATATTTCTTAACCATAAATCTGTATTAGAATTATGCAGAGAATTTAAAAATAATAAAAATGCCAATACATAGACCCTATCCAAATGATAAGCCATGAGGACTCATAAATAGGTATTTTACAAGTTTTCTTACATGATTCTAACATAGAATCAGAGTTCAAAACCTTACTATATACTACAAGATTAACTTTTTTAAATTTTTTTTTTATTTTTTGACAGGCAGAGTGGACAGTGAGAGAGAGACAGAGAGGAAGGTCTTCCTTTTTCCATTGGTTCACCCCACAATGGCCGCGCTGATCCGAAGCCAGGAGTCAGGTGCTTCTCCTGGTCTCCCATGCGGGTGCAGGGCCCAAGCACTTGGGCCATCCTCCACTGCACTCCTGGGCCACAGCAGAGAGCTGGACAGGAAGAGGAGCAAGCAGGACAGAATCGGGCACCCCGACCGGGACTAGAACCTGGTGTGCCGGCGCCACAGGTGGAGGATTAGCCTATTGAGCCGTGGCGCCAGCCAAGATTAACTTTTATAAAAAGGATCTATCTCTTAAAAACAGAAAGCTCATTTTAGAATCACAGAGCTTTTAGGAGCCACATTTAAGAGCAGTGGCTATTTCAGGAAAAAATCCAGAATTTTTCTTGCTTTTATGAAACCTTCAAGAAACTCCCTACTCTAAGTGGGGTAGCAAAATTATTGATAATTAATAACAAAATTATTTTCTAAGCTGTAACTGTGAATAGCATAATCAGATATTGTTCCTTTAGGAGTTAAGGCAAACAAATTTTACTATAACTTTTTGTTACCCTCCTACTTTTTGCACTGGAGACTGTTGCAAGGATATAAATTATTTATTTATCCACATTCTATGTAATCATATTACTCTATTTTGCATGCCAAGGAAAATTGGATGGATTTAAAAACAGTGTTCCTTTTTTTTTTCCCAGAAATTTTGTGATGAAGTTAATCGAATAACCAACTCTGAAACCCTCTCAAGTATAGACAGTCTAGAGGTTGGAGAACGTGAAGATATATATTTAACACTTAATAAGGAATCTTCTACATCAATCCAGCCAAATTCTCTTTCCCTTGGATCTGCAAATCTACAATCAGCTAATCCAAGTTGCTTTGTTGAAGATAAACTGTCATTCTCCAAGACTCAACATATAAATAATTGGCTAACAAATTTAGATGCTCCAACTACTCATGCTGCTGCACCTTTCTCAGATATTTTAAGTAAATCTAATGTACCTTCCTGGGAACACTTAATTAGTAAAAAACAAAGCCCATCTACTTTCAGTACAACCATGGAAAGAGCCACAAGTACTGCAAATAATTCAGTGGCCTTTGTGTATAGTCCACCTGTATTTGAAGCGGATAAAAAAAGAGGAAACTCCTCTGAAACAAGCACTAGGAGCACAACTGACTGCACTTCTGAAGCATTCAAAAATGAGAAGCCATTAGTTACCGAGAGCCCAACATTTAGATTCAGTAAAGCCTGGACTGCTCCAGATTATGTAGCCCAGGAAGTGGCTACATTTTCAGACCAACAGAAGCATTCTGAAGAAACTCAAACAAATAGAACTACTTCAGTTCCTACTTCATTTCTATCAGCTACAACACCTTTAGTTTTGCCATCTAATACACAATCAGCTAGGCCTTTAGCAAAGAGTGGTATACACGTAAAAGAAATAAACCCAGTGCAGTGTTCTGATAAGTTAGATGAATTGAAAGATGTTAAAGATGAAAAGATAAAATATTTTAACTGTAATAAGGAAGAGTTGCCTTTATTTTCTAGTTTAAAAGATAAAAAACAAAGAGCATCTGAAACATTAACATCATTGTCTAATATAATTTCTAATTATGATTTAGTTGGCCAACACAAGAAAATGAAATATAACATTCATGAGAGAAACGGTGTGAGGTTTCTTAAGAGTATTTTAAAGAAAGAATCTAAATATGAACATGATTATCTTAAGACAATTATTATAAATCAGGGCTTTACATTTGGAAATCAAAAAGCATCAGCTATCAGAGATAGTATTGAATTAACAAAACAAAAAGGGAAAGGTACAGAAATCCCAAAGACAATTAAAAAACTGAGGTGGTTTGATGAAACTAGCAATATAGAAAACAATGCTGAGGATAGTCATTCCCTGAAAAACAGAACAGGAATAACTCAACAGTGGTCTCCAGAATTCCATACTGAAAGTGATGCTGACAGCAACATAATTAGTATTCCTGCTTGTGCTGTAAATTCAGATGATAGAAAGAAGTCCAAGGATATTTCCGTCTCTGACAATGCCACTTCTTTAGGAAGACATGGAACAGATCATGTGCCCTTGAATTGTTTTCTACCTTCAGGTTATAATCTTGCTAAACAAGCCTGGTCAGCCTCAGCTAAAGAAGAAAGTAATATCCCTGTACATATTAGTGATTCTAAAACTCAGAAAGATGATCCACAAAGAGGTGGAGCAAAAGTAATCAGAAGAGCAGGATCTGCCAAAGTCCAACCAGGCTGTATATATACAAACAGAAAAGGCACTGTCATTCAGCCACCCTCTGCAAGCAAAGCCAAAACATTTATACAAACTCAGGGTAAACTAATGATACCTCATCCTCCTCCTAAACCTACTTCAAATATCAGAAGTGGTAAAAATAAACAAATGTCTCACTGTCAATCAGTAATGCCTGAAAATTCTCAAAACATTATTGGATATAACTGTTTTAATTCAACACATTTGCTTCCAAAAGAACCTAATTTGAATCAGTGGAATCAAAAACGTAGTCCTCTGCTCTCAGATGCTTGTTCTGACCTAGTCACTGTGATACCGTCTCTACCATCTTACTATTCTTCTGAGTGCCATACTTTACCAAAAACAAACCATTCAAATGGCGCTCAAATGATTGCCCAGCAAGATGGGACATTATATTGCAGTCAAAACAGTCCTGTTTCTGAAGAAAGTTACCAGTCTGTGACTCTAAAAACTATGGAGGAAGAGTCAGTTCTCTTGTGGAAAAGAGGGAATAATACTCTGCATCAAAATGAGAGGCCCACTGGTAAGGATAAATTTATATCTTTTTATGGATAAAATGTGGAACTTTTTAAATTCATGTGAAATGTTTATTATTGTGGTATGGCAATATGCACTGTTTAGAAATTAATATTAAATCATAAATTAGTCTTATAGAAATAACTCCTTTAGTATTGTAACTTTGTCTAATAGCTAAAGCTTTTAAGAGAATGATCTAAATTGTGCTCACCTAAAATCTGAAACTTTGGCCAGCTTCCCTTTTTTTTCCCCATGACTTTTTCTTTTTAATTTAAAAAGGGAAGACAAGGAAAAGGATGTGATTCTTGCCCTAAATTACTCTGTTTCTACCATTACAGTCAAATTTTCTATCAAGGGGAAGAGTGAAAAATATTGCTTAAGTTATCCTAAAAAGACAAATAATCATGGTTATATTATATATTATTTTTCTTTAAAATTTTTCTAAAATTGAATTGCCATAAGCTCATATATACCTAATCCTCCCATCGTGGGTCCAAAAGTAAGGCCACTGTGCTCTTATGTGCTTATACAAGAATACTTCAAACTGCAGTAGAAAAAATAATGTTATCCTTGGTGCAATGCAGATTTGAAATCCACACATAGTTTTTCATAATATGCCTTTTGCATGAACTTTCTGAAGATTTCATATATTTATTTTCACATGGGAAAGAAAATTAAGCCATTGCTTTCAAACTTTTGAAAAATAATTATCTATAAAATGCCCATGCCCTTACTAGCTGATTAGTTTCGTATGAAACTACTTTCTGCCTCTGAGGGAATGGACCAAAAACCCATAAATTTTCCTGCCAGTAGACATTCATTGCTTATTGAGAAATAGTTTTGGTGGGGGCGGGGAGGTAAAAATGCAACTCTTCTTTTTCCAACAGTATAAATAAAAATTAACATATAAAGAGAAAATTTAATATTCAAAGTGTTCTTCAGTTAGACTATGAGCTTTTAAGGACAAGGACCGTTTTCTTTATAATTCATCATTTTATCCAAGTCCTAACAATGCCTGGTACTTTGTAGGCACTCAGACTTTTCTTGCATTAGATGGACACAAGCCACTTTAGCAGCTGCAAAGCTAAATGCAAAGACTATAATCTAAAAATCTTAAGTACTTCTCTATAAAAGTCAAGATTTTATTTATGTATATATTTTTAAAATTTTTAGAGAGACAGAGAGCTGCTATCCACTGATTCATTCCCAGTGTCTGCAATGGCTAGAGCTAAGCCAGGGCCAGAGACAGGAACTAAGAACACAATCCAGTTCTCATGCATGGATGCAAGAATCCAATTATTTAAACCATCCCTGCTGCCTTTCAGGGTCTGCCAGAGACAGAAAACAAACCCAGACTTCCCAATGTGGGATGCAGGCATCTTAACCACTAGGCCAGATGTCCACTCCTAGATTTTATGTTTTCTGTCACTGAAATTTAATTCTCTGCTTATCCAATCATTTCACAATGTAACTTTTCAATTTTTATCGGTATTTTGAAGAAATAGGATAATCATGCAACTTGATCTAGAATATATAACCACAGTTACCTTTTTTTAGTTTCTTCTCTGTATCAGTCATAGAGCTAGGTAATTTCACTTCTTATCTCACTTAAAACATATAATAACCCTGAGGAATAAATTTTTAAAAACCATGCTTTACAAAAAAGGAAACAGAATTGTCTCCCATCAATATGGTAGAATTGGTATTTAAATTTCTAATATTCCAATGTCTTGTGCTTTTCCTACTAAAGCTGAATAATAACATTATTATCAAGTAAATATGTATCAGACTCTGAGATAATCACAAAAATATGCATAAAATGGGTAGTTTACTAAGATTCCCTCATTCTCTGATAAGACTGGAATATAGTTCATCTGGAGAAAGCAGTATCTTTTTGATATTTACAAGGGAGTATGTCTTCTTCGTGATATAAGGGATGCTGGAACATGTAATGAATTTCATCATCTTTAGCCATATTTTTAAAGAGATAAAAATTCTCTCTATCAGAACTCTCTAGGAAAAACCCTATTCCCATGAGACCCAAATCTTTCAACTATATCACATCCTATATCAAGGTCTCAAATCGTTCCCTCCTAAAAGATGAATTTACAGTCAGGTTCAGTCATCATAATGAAGCATTCATGTGGGTAAACAGCCAATACCTTGACGTTTCTCAGTCTTCTTTCATCTGTAATGATTTTCTGTACCACTCTATCAATTTTACTTTCCCTTGGTCATATTATGGACCTTGTCAATATCCATAACTACCTCTTCTAAAATCAGTAACTCAATTACTTCTTCCTCTTAGATTATAGTCTTTTATTCTTTCTACTTTTATTCTAATTCATCAACTCTGTTTTCTACTCCTTATTCAACTTAGATTAATGGCCTATCATTTCCATAATACTTTTGCCAAAACTGCCTAAACTCCCTGACCTTGGTCTCTTTTGTCACACCAATCAGGCAGTCCTCCCTCCCTGGATTGAAAAAGGGGGTGGGGAAGGGAATGAAAAAGTTATTATCCACTTTTTCTCTACCTGATCTAAGGAGCAGAAAAAATTCATACAGTAGTTGAGCATATTGATTATGCTGTAGATTCATGATCTGATGATCAGCATTACCAATTAATCTTATTTTTCAGGTGAATTCACCCTATTTTTTGCAATAATTATTGCAAGTATTTATCTTCCCAAATATCTAATATCCCCACTGCTTCTACATCATATATTTTCACCTACTTATTTTTCCCAGATCATGTATCAATGGGAATAATGTCCAAAAATGAGAATAAATTTTAGTAAGAATGCTTTAATAAATATAAATGTGAATAAAATTTAATTTAAAATCATGCAAAACTATATTTTTGAGCTTATGGATAAACCCTAAATAATAATCTATGGATAATAGAATGTAGCAGAAATCATAATGACAAACATCAGACTCAGAATAGTGACTATATCTGGTGAGAGAAGAATAGAATCTATGATGGAGTAGGACCTAGGGTTAAAGAATATATTTATTTAAATAAATAAATATAATAAATTTCTTTAAATAAATAAATAAATTTGATAAAGAATATCATCCACTTAATATACTAAAACAAAGTAAATCTTTAAGAACAAGTTTTACTATAAACGCTCATAATACAACTCATTGAGGACAGATGTCCTGCATGGGGAGTTAGTGCACAGTGACTCCTGTTGTTAATTTAACAATTAACAGTCTTATGTATGACTTCAGTGATCACCCTAGGCTCTTGACATGAGCTGCCAAGGCAATGGAAGCCTTTTGGATCCACAAACTCCGTCAGGATTTAGACAAGGCCATAAGTAAAGTGGAAGCTCTGTCCTCCCTTCAAAGTACCTCCCTCTTTGATGACCACTTTTTTCCACTGGGGTTTCACCCACAGTGGTCCTTCATGAAGGACAATTTTTGCCACAGTGTCTTGGCTTTCCATGCTTGAAATGCTCCAGTGGGCTTTTCAGCAAGACAAGAATGCCTTAATGGCTGATTTTGAAGTCAGAGTGCTACTTCAAGTGATTGTCTTTCTATGAGTCTGCTCTATGGACTGCTTCCCATGTTGGAGCATTCATGCCTTTTTAATTCTGTCTGTTGTTATTACCAAACACTTAATCCTATTTGTATGATCACTTTAACAATCTTATCCCTATGATCACTTTAACACATAAAATACTTTTTTATAAACCACCCCTGCCTCACTTATAGGGATTTAGCATCACATGGCAAGTTTTTAAACTGTACACTTAGAAATAAGTCCATAGGAATGTATGCAAAACTATCCAACTTTACAGTTACAAACTTCATATATTTCATAATTACAACTTTTAGGAATGTGATGATTCTTTCCATGGTGCCCACTCTCCCACCCACACTCCCAGCCCCCTCCCTACTCCTTCTTATTCCCACTCTTATTTTTTACTAAGATGTATTTTCAATTAACGTTATACACATATGATTAACTCTATGTTAAGTAAAGAGTTCAACAAATAGTATTAAAAAAAACTGTTCCTCAACAGTCCAGACAAGGGATGTTCAGAGCCATTACTTCTTAAAATGTCAATTTCAGTTCTACAGATTGCCCTTTAGGTGCTCTATTAGGTGTCACAGATCAGGAAGAACAAATGGTATTTGTTCCTTTGAGACTGGCTTATTTCACTAAGTATGATGTTTACAAGTTTCGTCCATTTTGTTGCAACTGGCCGGATATCATTGTTTTTCTTTTTTATTTTTACCGCTGTGTAGTATTCCATGGAGTACTTATCCCATAATTTCTTTAACCAGTCTTCAGTTGATGGGCATTTTAGTTGATTTCATGTCTTAGCTATTATGAATTGAGCTGCAATAAAAATGGGAGGTACAAGCAGAAGGAACAGGCCATCAAGGAGAGAGGCGCCTTTCTCTGAAGGGAGGAAGGAACCTCCACTGTGATACAGCCTTGACTAAACAAGTTCAGAGTCAGTGAACTCAAGGGGCTTCCATAGCCTAGACAGCTCATAGCAAGAGTCTCGGGTGATTGCTGATATCATAAATAAGAGTGCCAATTGTTAAATCAACAACAGGAGTCACTGGGTACATGTTCCCCATGTAGGATCTCTGTCCTTAATGTGTTCTACTATGAAACTTAAAAAACAACACTACTAGTCGAACAATACCCTATACCTTGTGCAGTTGTGTGAGGGCAGCCTGTTGAAATCCTTGCTTAGTATATACTAAGTTGATCTTCAGTATATGAAGGTAATTGAAAATGAAACTTGATGAAGGGTGGGATGGGAGAGGGAGTAGGAGAGGGGAGGGCCACGGGAGGGAGGGAGGTTGGGGGGGGAGCCACAACAATACAAAAGTTGCACTTTGTAAATTCACATTTATTAAATAAAAAATAAAATAACTATATAACAAATAAAAAAGAAAAAGAAAAAAAAGAACTTAATACTTTACCCTTTTAGAATTTTTTATGTTCTACTTAAAACTATTGGTTGAACTCTGTAATTAATACACAATTACTCTTAGGTGTTTTAATTAATGCTATAACTAGTACTCAAATAGTATTTTACACTTTGTGTTTCTGTGTGGGTGCAAACTGTTGAAATCTTTACTTAATATATGCTAAATTTATCTTCTGTATATAAAGATAATTGAAAATGAATCTTGATGTGAATGGAAGGGGAGAGGGAGTGGGAGAGGGGAGTGTTGTGGGTGGGAGGGAAGTTATGGGGGGGGAAGCTATTGTAATCCATAAGCTGTACTTTGGAAATTTATGTTCATTAAATAAAATAAAATATAAAAAAGGGAGGTACAAATAACCCTTTCATATGCTAATTTCATTTCCTTTAGATAAATTCCCAGAAATAGAATGGTTGGGTCATATGTTAAGTTTATATTCAGATTTCTGAGAAATCTCCATATTGTCTTCCATAATGGCTTTACCAGTTTACCACCAACAGTGGATTAGGGTACTCTTTCTCCCACATCCCCACCAGAATTTGATGTTGATTTCTGTATGAAAGCCATTCTAACGGGGATGAGGTGAAATCTCATTGTGATTTTGATTTGCATTTCCCTGGTGGCTAGTGATCCTGAGGATTTTTTCATGTGTTTGTTGGCGATTTGGTTTTCCATTTTGAAAAATGCCTATTTAAGTCCTTTGCCCATTTCTTAACCGAGTTGTTTGTTTTGCTGTTGTGGAGTTTCTTGATCTCTTTATATATTCTGGTTATTAATCCTTTATTGGTTATATAGTTTACCAATAACTTCTCCCATTCTGTTGGTTGCTTTTTCACTTTGCTGAGTATTTCTTTTGCAGTACAGAAGCTTCTCAATTTGATGTAATCCCATATGTCAATTTTGGCTTTCATTGACTGTGCTTCTGGGGTCTTTTCCAAGAACTCATTGCCTGTGCCAATGTTTCACAGGGTTTCCCCAGTGCTCTCTAATAATTTTATGACATCGGGCCATAGATTTATGTCTTTAATCCAGTTTAAGTGGATTTTTGTGTAAGGTGTAAGGTAGGGGTCTTGCTTCATATTCTGCATGTGGAAACCAGGTTTTCCCAGCAACACTTGTTGAAGAGAATATCCTTGATCCAGGAGTTGATTTTAGCTCCTAGATCAAAGATAAGTTAGTTGTAGATGCTTGAGATGATTTCTGGTGTTTCTATTCTGTTCCATTGTTCTGTCCATCAGTTTTTGTACCAGTACCAGGCTGTTTTGATTCTAACTACCCTGTAGTATGTCTTGAAATCTGATATTATGATGCCTCTGGCTTTGATTTTTGTTGTATAAGATTGGCTTAGCTAATTGAAATCTCTTATGTTTTCATATAAATTTCAGCATCATTTTTTCTATATCTGAGAAGAATGTCTTTAGTATTTTGATTGGTATCACATTGAATCTATAAATTTCTTTCAGTAGTATGGACATTTCAATGATATTAATTCTTCCAATCCATAAATATGGAAGATTTTCCTATTTGTATCTTCTTCTATTTCTTTTTTAATGTTTTGTAATTCTCTTCATAGAGATCTTTGACATCCTTAGTTAAATTTGGTCCAAGGTATTTGATTTTTTTGGTAGCTGTTGTGAATGGGATTGATCTTAGAAGTTCCTTATCAGCCATAGCATTGTCTGTGCATACAAAGGCTGTTGATTTTTGTGTGTTGAATTTATATCCTACTATTTTACCTAACTCTTCTAAGAGTTCCAATAATCTCTTAGTAGAATCTTTTGGATCCACTATATGTAGGATCATGTCATCTGCAAATAGGGAGAGTTTGACTTTCTCTTTCCCAATTTATATCCCTTTGATTTCTCCTTCTTGCTTAATGGCTCTGACTAAAACTTTCAGGACTGTATTGAATAGCACTGGTGAGAGTGGGCATCCTTATCTGGTTCTGAATCTCAGTGGGGATGCTTCCAACTTTTCCCCATTCAATAGAATGCTGGCCGTATGTTTATCATAAATAGCCTTTATTGTGTTGAGAAATATTCTTTCTATACCCAATTTGCTTAGAGTTTTCATTATGAAAGGATGTTATTTTTTTATCAAGTGCTTTCCCTGCATCTATTGACATAATCATATGGTTTTTGTTCTTTAATTTATTAACATGATATATCAAATTTATTGATTTGCAAATGTTGAACCATCCCTGCATACCAAGTATAAATCCCACTTAGATGGGGGGAATTATCTTTCTGATGTGTTGTTGGAGGATTCAATTGGCTAGTATTTTGTTGAGGATTTTTGCATCTATGTTCATCAGGGAAACTGGTCTGTAGTTCTCTTTCTCTGTTACATCATTTTTGGGTTTAGGAATTAAGGTGATGCTGGCCATTTGTAAGAATTTGGAAAGATTCCCTCCCTTTCAATTGTTTTTGATTAGCTTGAGAAGATTTGGAGTTAGTTCTTCTTTAAAGGTCTGGTAGAATTCAGCAGTGAAGCCATCTGGTCCTGGACTTTTCTTTGTTAATAGGGTCTTTATTACTGATTCAGTTTCCATCTTGGTTATGGGTATGTTTAGGTTTTCTGTATCTTCATGGCTCATTTTAGGTAAATCCATTTCTTCTAGGTTTCCTGGTTTGTTGGCATACAGCTCTTTGCAGTATTTTCTGATGATACTTTTTATTTCTGTAGTGTCTGTTGTTACATTTCCTTTTTCATCTCTGATTTTATTTATTTGGGTCTTCTCCCTCTTTTTTTTTTTTTTTTTTTTTGGTTAGTTGCCCCAATGGTATATCGACTTAGTTTATTAAAAAAAAAAAAAACAGCTTTTTATTGCACTGATTTTTTTGTTTCAATTTTGCTTATTTCTTCTCTAATTTCAATTATTTTTTTCATCTTACTAGTTTTGAATTTGGTTTGCTGTTGATATTCTGGGTCTTGAAATGTGTTGATAGCTCATTTATTTGGTTCCTTTCAAGTTTCTTAATGTAGGCACTGATTGCTGTGTACGTTCCTCTTAATACTGCTTTCTTTTTATCCCATGCCATAGGTTTTGGCATGATGTATTGTCATCTTCATTTGTTTCCAGAAACTTTTTTATCTCTCATTAGATTTTTTTTAAGATTTACTTATTTACTTGAAAGTCAGAGTTACACAGAGGGAGAAGGAGAGGCAGAGAGAGAGAGAGAGAGAGAGAGAGAAAGAGAGATGTCTTCCATCTGCTGATTCACTCCCCAGATAGCCACAAAGGCTGGAGCTGCACCAATCCGAAGCCAGGAGCTTCTTCCAGGTCTCCCACATGGGCACAGGGGCCCAAGGACTTGGCCATCCTCTACTGCCTTTTCAGGCCATAGCAGAGAGCTGGATACTCGAATCTGCACCCATATGAAATGCCAGCACTGCAGGTGGTGGCTTTACCTGCTACACCACAGCACCGGCCCCTCTCGTTAGATTTCTTCTATGACCCATTGTTCATTCAGAAGCATTTTGTTCAGTCTCCACGCGTTTACATATATTCTAGAGATTTTTGAGTTGTTGATTTCTAGCTTTATACCATTTTGGTCAAAGAAGGTACATGGAATGATTTCGATTTCATTGAATTTGTTAAGACTTGCTCTGTGGCCTAGCATATGATTTATCCTAGAAAAAGTTCTATGCACTGATAAAAAGAATGCATATTCTGCCACTTGGGGTGAAAAGTTCTATAGATATTTGTTAGCTGCATTGGTCTATAGTATTGATTAACTCTGTTGTTTCCTTGCTGATTTTCTGTCTGGTTGATCTGTCCATTGCTGATGTGGGGTATTGAAGTCTCCTGTTACTATTGTATTGGAGTCTACATCTCCCTTCAGGTCTATTAACATTTTTTATGTTGCCAGGTGCCCTGTAATTTGGAGCATATACATTTATTATAGTCACATCTTCCTGTTGGATTGATCCCTTAATCATTATATAATGTCCTTCTCCATCTCTTTTAACAGTTGTTATGCTGAAGTCTATTTTATCTGATATTAGAATGGCAACTCCAGCTCTATTTTCGGTTTCTGTTAGCATGGACTATCTTTATCTAACCTTTCACTTTCAGTCTGCATGTATCTTTGTTGGTAAGATGTGTTTCTTGAAAACAGCAAATAGATTGGTCTTGTTTTTCAATCCATTCAGCCAGTCAGTATCTTTTAACTGGAGAATTCTTAAACAAATATTAGAATAGAAGAATCCAGTATGTCAAAGTACATGGTAAAAAGCCAAAGCAACAGACTTAGTGAGGCAGAAGAAAGTATATCTGAGCTGGAAGGCAAATCTTGGAAATATTGCAGAGAAAATAAAATTAGAAAAACCAAAAATAGTGTTCAGGATTTATGAGATACCATCAGGCAACCAAAATGTATGTCTCTAAAGAGTTTCAGAAGGTATACAAAGACAGAATGAGTTGGAAGAACTATTCAGTGACATAATATAAAATGTCTCTAGTTTGGAGAAAGATATGGACAATCAAGCACATAGAACTCCTAATAGATCAGTAAAGATCTTCATCACAAC
Organism: Oryctolagus cuniculus; assembly: GCF_964237555.1. Lineage (NCBI taxonomy): Eukaryota > Metazoa > Chordata > Mammalia > Lagomorpha > Leporidae > Oryctolagus > Oryctolagus cuniculus. The sequence continues at coordinate 93,402,123 of NC_091432.1, forward strand.
ACATCATAGTCAAATTTTCTAAAGTACAACATAAAAGACCCTAAAATGTGCGTGGGAGAAATGTGAGATTACCTTCAAAGGATCTTCATTTAGATTAACAGCTGATTTTTTTCATCATATACCCTACAGGTTAGGAGAGAATGGAGAGAGTCAAAGTCCTAAAAACAATGTCACCCCAGAACACTGCATCTACTGAAGCTCTGTTTAATAAATGAAGGTGAAATAAAGACCTTCAAAAACAAGTTGAAGGAATTTGTCCCCACTTGTCCAGCCTTACAAATGATATCTAAGGCTGTTCTACATACAGAAAAAGAAAAATAGCATCATGAAAGAATGTGAAGGCAGAAAATCTCGAAGTACAAAAGAAATCCAGAACAAGAAACAGAAATATGTATGGGAAATTCGCAGGATCAAATCGTTACTTATAAATATTAACCTTGAATATAAATGGCCTAAATTGTCCAATTAAAATATACATATTGGCTGAATGGATTAAAAAACAAGATTCCTCTATTTGATGCCTACAAGAAACCTCACCAACAAAGATACAGACTAAAAGACTGGAAAAAGATGTTCCATGCAGACAGAAATTAAAAATGAGCACAGTAGCCATACTAATATCAGACAAAATAGATTTTAAGAAAAAAACTGTTAAAAGAGACAAGAAATTATGTAATGATTAAGGGATCAAGTCAACAGGAAGATGTGACTATAGTAAATGTGTATGCATGCAATGCTAGGAGACCTGGCTATTTAAAACAAATGTTAATGGACATAAAAGGAGATATATGTTCCAATACAATAATACTGGAGGACTTCAACACCCACTTTCATCAATGGACATATCGACTAGAAAAAAAATCAACAGAAACAACAGAGTTAATCTACTCTGTGGAACAAATGGAACAAATTGATATCTATAGAACATTTTATCCCACAGCTGCAGAATCCACATTCTTTTCATCAGTGCATGAAAATTTCTCTAGGATATACCTATGCTAGGCCATAAAACAAATCTCAAAAATTCAAGAAAAATTGAAATCATATCATGTATCTTTTCGGACCACATGGAATGAAGTGAAAAATTAACAAGAAACTCTAGAGGGGACTATTATGGTGTACGAGGATAAGCTGTTGCCTGTGATACTGGCACTCCATATGGGTGCAGGTACGAGTTCCAGGTGCTCCACTTCTGTCCAACTCCCTGCTAATATTCCTGGAAAAGCAGTGGAGTACTTGGGCCCCTGCATCCATATGAGAGACTCACATGAGACTCCTGACTCCTGGCTCCTGGTTTAATGCCTGACCCATTCCCTGCTATTGCAGCAATTTGGTGTGTGAACCATTATCCCTGTTTGCAAATGATATGATCCTATATATATGGAAACCAAAAGACTCCACTAAGGCATTATTAGAATTCAGAAGATAGTTTGTCAAAGTTGCAGGAAATAAAATAAAAATAAATAAATAGCACTTGTATAAACAAACAATACATGGCTAAGAAACAATTGTAAGATCATTCCCATTTAGAATAGCTACAAAAAAGTTTAAATACTTTGGAATAAATTTAACCAAGGATGTGAAAGCTCTCTACAATGAAAATTACAAAACATTAAGGAAAGAAATGAAAGAATACACAAAAGTGGGAATATCTTCCATGTTCACATTGGAAAAATTAATATCAACATGTCTGTACTACTCAGTGCAACTTAGATTCAATGTGATCCCAGTCAAACACATTCTCAATCTGGAAAAAATTTCCTTAAAAAAATCCATATGGAATCACAAGAGACCCTGAATAGCTAGAGCAATCCAAAACAAAATAAACTTGAAGGCATCATAATACAAGATTTCAAGACGTATTACATGGCAGTGATGATCAAAACAGCCTAGTAGTGGCACAAGACTAGATATGTGGATAATTAGAACAGATTAGAGACCCCAGAAATAATTAATCCTTGCATCTATAACCAACTCATTTTTGACAAAGGAGCTAAAATCACTCCCTGGAGAAGATATTCTCTTCAACAAATGGTGTTGGGAAAATTGGATCTTCACATGCAGATGTTTGATATAAGATCCTGCTGCATGCCCTATACAAAAGTCAACTCACAATGGATCAGAGATCTAAATCTAAGACCTTAATCCATCAGATTACTAGAGGAAGACATATGGGAAACATTTCAATACATTGGCTAAGGAAAAGACTTCTTGGATGCAACCTCAGAAGCATAGGAAATAAAGGCAAAAATAGGTTGGATTGCATCAAGGTAAGAAGCTTCTGCACAATAAATGAAACACTCAAAAAGTTAAGAGGCAACTGAATGGGGAGAAAATATTTGCAAGATATATATATATCTGATAAAGGATTAAAATCCAGGATTCATAAGGAGCTCAAGAAACTCAACAACAAAACAATCCATTTAGGGAATGGACAAAAGACATCAGGCACTTTTCAAAGGATGAAATACAAATGGGCCAACAGAAATGAAAAAATGCTCAGGATCATAGCCTTCAGTGAAATGCAACTAATAGGTTTCACCTCATCCTGGTTAGAATGGCTATCATCCAGAAATCAAAAAATCACAAATCCTTGTAAAAATGTGGAGAAAAAGTTACCCTACTACACTGTTGGTAGGAATGTAAACGAGTATAACCATTATGTTAGACAGTATAGAGAATCTTCAGAAATCTGAAAATATATCTACCATATGACCCAGCTATTCCACTCCTGGGAATTTACCAAAACCAAATAATATCAGCATATGAAAGACTTATCTGTACCCCCATATTTATAGCAGATCAACTCAGAATAGCTAAGATGTGGAATCAAGCTAGATTTCCACCAAGTGTAATTGAACCAGTAATAAAGTAGAATTCTGTTGCCTCTTCATTTTGTTGAGTATTTCCTTTGCTGTGCAGAAGCTTCTTAGCTTGATATAATACCATCTGTCCATTTTTGCTTTATTGCCTATGCTTCTGGGGTCTTATCCAAGAAGTCTTTGCCTAGGCCAATGTCTTACAGTGTTTCCCCTGTTTTCTCTAGAATTTAAAGTTTCGAGTCTTAGGTTTAGATCCTTGATCCATTGTGACTTGATTTTTCCACAGGGTATGAGTAGGTGTCTTTTTTGTAACTCCTACATGTGAAGATCCAGTTTTCCCAACACCATTTGTAGAAGAGATTGTCCTTCCTCCAAGGAGTGATTTTAGCTCATTTGTCAATGATTAGTTGGTTGAAGGTGTGTGGATTAATTTCTTGTGTTTTTATTCTGTTCCGTTGGTCCAATGTGTCTGTTTACGAGCCAATACCAAACTGTTTTGATTTTAACAGTCCTGTAGTATGTATTGAAATCTGGTATTGTGATTCCTCTGGCTTTGTTTTTGTTGTTTAAAATTGCTTTGACTGTACAGGGTCATATGAATCATAGGATCTTTACTTCTAAGTTGATAAGATTCTTGGTATTTTACTGTTTTGTATAATATGGGCATTTTGATTATATCAATTCTCCCAATCCACAAATGTGGAAAATTTTTCCATTATTAATCATCTATTTCTTTCCTTAGTGTTTTGTAGTTTTCATTGTAGTGATTTTTCACATCCTTGGTTATGTTTATTCTGTGTTTAGATTTTTTTGGTAACTATTCTCTATGGGACTGATCTCAGAAGTTCTTTCTCAGCCATGGCATGGTTTGTGTGTACAAATGCTGTTGATTTTTGTATGTTGATTTTACATTCTGCCACTTTGCTAGACTCTCTTATGAGTTCCAGTAGTGCATTACTGGGTTCCTTTGCTCCTACCTCGCCCAACAGTTCATATAATCTGAAAACAGGAATAATTTGACTTCCTCCTTTCCAATTTGTATTCCTTTCATGTCTTTTTCTTGTCTAATGAATCTGGCTAAATCTTCTAGAACTATATTGAATAGTAATCATGAGTGGTCATCCTTGCCTCAATTGTGTTGAGGTATGTTCCTTTTTATACACAATTTTAAGGTATTTATAATGAATGCATGTTTTATTTTATCAAATGCTCTCTGTGCATCTATCATGTTTCTTATCCTTCATTTTGTTAATGTGATGTATCATATTTATTGACTTGCATATGTTGAACCATGCTTGAATCACTGGGATAAATCCCATTTGGTCTGGGTGGGTTATTTTTTATGTTTTTGGATTTGATTTGGTATATCTTGTTGAGGATTCTTGCATCTGTGTTCATCAGAGTTATTAGTTTATAGTTCTTTTTTTGTTATATCTTTTTCTGATTTGGAAATTAAAAATTAAGATAGTGCTGGCCTCAGTTATTTTGAATTGTTTAAGAAGGATTGGAATTAGCTCTTCTTTAAAAGTTTGGTAGAATTCATCAGTGAAGCCATTTGGTCCCAGGCTTTTTCTGTTGGGAGGCTCTTTATTACTAATTGTATACTGATACAAACCTCAAATAGATTAAATGTGTTGCAATATTTTCTTCCAATTTGTGAATGTTATTTCACTCTTTTTGATGAATAAAAGGTTTTAATGTATTCTATTCCTTTATATTTGCCTATATGAATTTAGTCTCTTTAAAATCAGTTTTACAATTCCAACATGAAAAGTATCCATATTGACAACAATTCTTCCAGAAAAATACACATACACAAAACTAAACAAAACCTAGATATTTATCACAGGTGATATAAAGTTAAAATAATTCTAAGTAATAATTTTAGGCAATAGTAATCAATACTGTTGTATTCTACATTCTTTTAGGTAACATTTTAAGGGATATATAAGCAAACATGGTAATCTAGGACTACTAGAGGGTGTGTTTCACCTGAAGATAAGTTAAAGGAGTATAACCTTAAGAGACATCACAGCTATGTAAAAATACTTGAAGGATTATTATGAGAAATCAGAAGTAAACAACTAAAATGAATGGGCTAAAATGCAGGGATGTTTTTAGATCAACATAAGGAAGGATTTAAGCTAAGCAGCAATAGAAGACAATGACCCATTGGGTAGTGACTCTCCATCTCTATACTATTCAAACAGAAGATGAATGTTCACCTGTGAATAATTTAGATACATGAATTAGCTAGATTGAACTCATTAACTTCTGAGATATTTTCTAAAGTGTTTTTTTGTGAATATCTCTGATAATTCCCCATATTCTTACAATTAAGAATACCACTGATTTAAAAATATATTGTATAATACTTTATTGAAAATTAGTAGCCAATCTTTTGAGGTTTTTGTAGTAAAACTGTCATATCTAGAATTATCATATGGAACCACAAATTTGGCCATGGATATTAATTTAAACTATATTATATTTTACAAAAATACAGAGGTTCTTGGCTATTGTATTACTGAATAATATTTAAGTGTATGTATCTGAATAAAACAATACATGAACGTTTTTAATCACACTTCTGGGATCATTCATCTACAGCCCACAAAACTTAATCCATGCATAATGAATAATGAATTGCAAAGGTAAATCATCCAATCAAAACATAAAAAGTGTTAATAGAACTTACCTTCAGAAGATTCGTTAGCAGGCTGAAAGATGACATAAAATCTTGCTGTAGAAGCCATGGAGTCAAAATTCCATTTAAGGTATTTTTAAAGCTCTACATAAAAAGAAAGATGGGAATTTTGCAAGATTTAGCAGAAAAGAATTCAAAGCATTCCAATCATATTAGTATAGAAATTGTATTGATGCCAAAATTATATAACTAGAAACTAACAATTAGTATATCAAGCTTATACCCATGTGGGTGAGAATAAACCTAGTAACAGTGTTTTTTATGATGTAGGCCATGACTCATTAGTATACTATGAAACCAGTTTAATGACTTATAACATATTTTTTGTGAAACATGATTTTAGATTTTAATATTCTCAATAGAAACTACCGGTGGGGGGTTGGTTTTATAGTATGGCAGTTAAATAGCCACTTGGGTAGCCTTTATCCCATATCTGGGTGCTTGGTTCAAGTCCCAGTTCCTCTACTTCTGTATCCAAGTTTCAGATGGAGTCCCAGCTACTCTTTGTTTCCAATCCACCTTTCTATTAAGGCTACTGGCAGGAAGCAACTGATGGCTCAATAACTTTGGTCCCTGCCTCCTATATGGTAGACTCACATGAAGTTCCCAGCTCTTGACTTCAACGTAGCGCAGCCCTGCCTGTTACAAGAATTTGGAGAATGAGTCAGCAGATAGATCTGCCTTTCAAAAAAAGTGAAAATAAATAAATAAAAATTAGAAAAAAAAACTGCCAGTGGATATCATATGTTGTAAGGATAAATGTTTTATAAATATACACACACACACATAATCTCCTGGGTTATTATGTAAAATATATTTTAAGTATATTTATTTCTTTGAAAGACAAATCAGAATGAAAGTTACTACTAGCATAATATTAAAAGTTTAGAGTTTACAACCCAATAGATTGGAGCTGAATCCCAGCTTTGCCCTCTACTAGCTATGTGATTTTGGTCAAGTTACTTTGGTCAAGTTACTTAAACTCTCTTATGCCTTAATTTCTTTATCTGTAAAAATAATAGTGATAATAGTGCCAATAACCCTTAGAAAAATGTCTATCAAATTATGAATACTAACTAAATATTAGCTAGCATTATGTTATCTTTTATTCAGGAAAGATGTTCAATTATTGACCCATTTTCTTGAAAGTTGAAGGCTTTTTTATAGCTTTGTTATTTCGTTTATGGTATGTGGATGTGTGAATACACATTTGTGGTAGCTATAGTACCATAGTTAACATAAATTTAATTCAACATTCAAACCTATGTTCTCTATTATATAATTTAATACCAGGGTTCAAAATATGGTAATTTTTTTCTCCTGCCTGAACTCTTTTTTTTTCTACATTGTACTGGCATTTGTTTAAGATTCTACTGTTACAAGGAGAAAACGAATTGTTGGAAATAAGCAGAGAAATATTTTTGCACAGAAAAAACAAAACCCTGGATCTGTAAGACAGAAGTACAGTGAGCAAATTAATGTAAGTATTGTATTGTAAAAAAATTTCTATTAAGTAGCAAAAAAATTGCTTGGAAAATAATGTTCTTAAAGGACCATGTTTTTGCTTTAAATTGTATACAACAATATTAATATAAATACAGTCAAAACCTTTCATAAAACAGACTTGAAGCCTCTGTGTTAGAATATTATACTATACTTATTTGCTATATTCTAATTAGCCTATACAAGTATAATCAGGTACTGATGAAAGTTTCAAATCAACTTTAAGAAACCACTGTTTTTATTTTGGTATTATTTACAACCAACTCTGTAAAAAATGTGAACTTCCCCAACAAAATTCATTGTAGTTATTTAAATATAAATTTTTGGAAAGGAAGAAAATTTAATTAGAGCCAAGGATAAAGGAAACAAGTATGCTAATCATCAAAATTAATATAGTTCCATCTGATTGAATATCTTATTTGACTTGTGGTTTCTGGAAGAAATGGCAAAAAGGGAAAATTAGATGAGTTGTTTAGTTCTCAAAGGATAATGATAGTGATACCATTTGAAGTAAAATTTTTTAAAAGACATTTCACACTGAAAACTTTCATAGATCTTGAAATACATGATAGATATATCCCTAATGACAGTTTTAAATAACAAATAAATAGTGAGTTTCAAATGGCTGTTTGAGCTACAGATCTTCAATGAAACCCAAAAACATAATTTTTAAATGACTGGAGGTAATCTTGTGAGAGCTAAGTAACTGTGATCCAAATACAACATTTTCCAGAAGTCTAACTTGATTCAAATATTGACTTTAGAAAAAAAAATTGACTTTAGAATATTAAAAATCTTTTAGTATTAAAAGTATTTTAAAATATAAAGCAGTAAGTAAATAATACTTTACTCACAGTTTATACTGTAAATACCACTTATTTTTTAAAAAAACACTGATATAGGTTACCTTTTATTGTTTTTTAATTTGTATGTATCTCATAAATATAACATTAGGAATATAGTAATTCTTTCCACCATACCTACCCTCCCACCCACTCTCCTCCCCCTCCTCCACTTCCTCCTCTCTCTCCTGTTTGAGAGAAAGAAAGAAAGAAAGAAAGAAAGAAAGAAAGAAAGAAAGAAAGAAAGAAAGAAAGAAAGAAAGAAAGAAAGAAAGAAAGAAAGAAAGAAAAGGAAGGGAGGGAGGGAGGGAGGGAGGGAGGGAGGGAGGGAGGGAGGGAATATAAAAAACTAAGAAAACTGTTCCCAACACTCTAGACAAGGGCTTTTCCATATTATTGCTTCTTGAAGGTGATTTGCTTTCTTTTTCCCCCTTCCTCTTTTCCTGCCTTCTTCCCCTTTTTTCCCTTCCTTTCTCTCCCTTCTTTCCTTTTAGAAACTCAATTATCTTTAAGGAAGAACCCAAGTATGATGCATCTTTTGTGAGCTCTTGGACATAACTATAATTTATGAGACATAATAATATCCTCCATTTAATACACAAAAAGGAAGTGATTCTTGAGACCAAGTTTTACTGTTAAGTCTCATGATAACAACTGTTTGGGGACAGAGGTCCTACATGGGAAATTTGTGCACAGTGACTCTTGTTTACTTAACAAATAACTTAACATAGGACATCACTGATCACCCAAGGCTCTTGACTTGAGCTGCCTCAGCTATGGAAGCCTTTTGGGTCCACTAGCTCAACAAGGCCATAAGCAAAGTGCAAGTTCTCTCCTCCCTTCAGAGAAAAGTACATCCTTCTTTGGTGGCCACTTCTTTCCACTGGGGTCTCATCCACAGAAGTCCTTTATGTAGGACATTTTTTAAGGCTACCTTATAAAGAATTTATATTCTAAATTATAGACTGAGGGTCCTAGCATTTGCATATTATAGAAAATATTGATTATAATAGGGAGGAAATTGTTATTATAAAGAATAGTCAACCATGTTCTAATCTTATCAGCAAAATTAATCATTTAGTCATGTAAATATAGTCAGTCCCATCACCAATGTTCTTATTGCTTATTAGCAAATGCGGTACTTAATTACCAACTTGACTTTTTAATTACAAATATAATAATGTCTAAATATCCATTTTAACTTCCATGTTGTTCCCATCAGACATTCAAAATTCATTAATGAATTCACTTTTACCTTAATTTGTTTTTATTAATATATTTTAAATTTAAAAATGGCATATACTTGTTATAATAAGAAATAAACTAAACTTTAAATGTCTATTAACCTAGTACTCTCTCTAAATTTATTTTTTATTTTTGTGGGTCTTATTTTATTTTCCTATTTCTTATTCATTTATATTTTATTTTACTGTCTTTAGAATTCAATTTTATCCTTCTTTGCAGAAGCCTCACTTCTACTTTTGTATACACATCTTCTACTCACATATCCATTTACACATCTTCCAAAGTCTTTATAGTTTTGAGATATGTCAGTCATCCTGAATCAAACTCAAGTTTTTAAGTTTAAATTTTTCAACTTTTTTGTATGTTTTTTTTTATTCCAAAGTCCAAGGAAGTGTTCAGTTGCTATAGCAGTGACCTTTGTCACCATGAACTTTATCATATTGGATTTTTTTAAAATTTAATTTTTTCCATTTTGTTTTATTATTTATAATCAATATATAAAAATTATACATATTTATGGGGTAACATGTAAAGCTTCAATACATCTATATAGCATGTAGTATTCAAATCAGAGTAAAAGCATCTATCTCCTCAAACATTTATCTTTATTTATGGTGAACATATTCCAAATGCTTTCTTCTAGATTTAAAAAATATACAATACACTATCACTATCTGTAACCACCCTTTTGCAATAGAATGCCAAAACTACTTTCTCCTATTACTTAGTACCTATTAACCAACCCTTTTCCAACCCCTTTCTCTTCCAAGCCTCTGGTAATCTCCATTATACTCTCAATTTTTTTTTTTTTTTTTTTGACAGGCAGAGTGGACAGTGAGAGAGAGAGACAGAGAGAAAGGTCTTCCTTTGCCGTTGGTTCACCCTCCAATGGCCGCCGCGGCTGGCGTGCTGCGGCCGGCGCACCGCGCTGATCCGATGGCAGGAGCCAGGAGCCAGGTGCTTTTCCTGGTCTCCCATGGGGTGCAGGGCCCAAGCACCTGGGCCATCCTCCACTGCACTCCCTGGCCACAGCAGAGAGCTGGCCTGGAAGAGGGGCAACCGGGACAGAATCCGGCGCCCCGACCGGGACTAGAACCCGGTGTGCCGGCGCCGCAAGGTGGAGGATTAGCCTAGTGAGCCGCGGCGCCGGCCTCTCAATTTTTTTTTAAACTTTTATTTAATGAATATAAATTTCCAAAGTAAGACTTATGGATTACAATGGCTTCCCCCCCATACCGTCCCTCCCACCCACAACCCTCCCCTTTCCCACTCCCTCTCCCCTTCCATTCACATCAAGATTCATTTTCGATTATCTTAATATACAGAAGATCAGCTTAGTATACATTAAGTAAGGATTTCAACAGTTTGCTCCCACACAGAAACATAAAGTGAAAAATAATAGATGATTTTTTTAAATGATGATGAAATCAGATCAGACCTATTGTCATGTTTAATCCCAGTGAGAGTCAAGTTGGGAATTGATAATTTCTTTTTTTTTTTTTACAGAAGATCAGTTTAGTATGCATTAAGTAAAGATTTCAACAGTTTGCACCCCCATAGAAACACAAAGTGAAATATATTGTTTGAGTACTCGTTATAGCATTAAATCTCAATGCACAGCACATTAAGGACAGAGATCCTACATGAGGAGTAAGTGCACAGTGACTCCTGTTGTTGACTTTACCAATTGACACTCCTGTCTATGGCATCAGTAATCTCCCTATGCTCCAGTCATGAGTTTCCAAGGCTATGGAAGCCCTCTGAGTTCTCCGACTCTTATCTTGTTTAGACACATATTGGATTTTTTTGTAGCCCATCATTTCTGTGTGTAGATAATCTAAGAGATGAACAATAGAAAATGCACAATTGCCAATTTTCATCAGCATTGCAGTCCAAAGTGTCTTGAGTCTATAATTGGGATAAGGTAGGACTATGAAAAGTACTGAAGGAGAGCTATGTCAAAAATCTGCATCAATGGATCCAGCTCTACTGTGGTGTAGTGGGCTAAGCCTCCGTCTGTGGTGCTGGCATCCCATCTGGGCACTGGTTCATGTCCCGGCTGCTCTTCTTCCAATCCAGCTCTCTGTTATGGTCCAGAAAAGCAGTAGATGGCCCAAGTCCTTGGGCTCCTGCATCCACTTGGGAGACCTAGGAGAATTTCCTGGCTCCTTGGTTCAGATCAGCTCAGCTCCAGCCATTACAGCCACATGGGGAGTGAACCAGCAGATAGAAGACCTTTCTCTCTATCATTCCCTCTCTCTGTAATTCTACCTTTCAAAAAAATTTTAAAAATTTTAAATTAATAATAAAAAATTTTAAAAATCTGCATCAGCTATTCTTCAGATGAGACAGAACAAACACTAAATGTAGTCAGACCCAGGCAATTTTGTCTGAAAGAAAACAAACCTTTTCAAAAGTAAAACAGCATGGGCATAAAGAAGGAAAGTAGAACTACATGTCTCTCAGATAGTATAGAATAGGTGGACTTAACTATTGCCTGTGCTGAAATTCCCCTTTTCTAGGTTATATGAAGTATGGGTTGGCTATTTGTGTTTTTAAGTTTCCTCATGTAAAATATTACCTATCCTTGGCAATAGTCACAATCAGGGTTTTAACTAGTAGTTGTGATTTACCCTTATAATAACAAACAACCAGGTGTAAACTTTAATGTAATTTTTAATCTTTCCTTTACTTAACACTTTTGATTACTAACTAACTTACTTTCCCTCTTCATAATATCCAAGACAACTCTGCAAGCTGGAAATTTTTCAGTGGAAATGCTATGTTTTATTTAATATTCATCTTTTATAGGAAGGCCTTATTCCTGTAAGCAATGATTTCTGCTCAAAAAAATATATACAATGGAGCCAGTGTTGTGACATAGTGGGTAAAGTCACCGCACATAATGCCAACATCCCATGTGGGCTCTAGTTCATGTTCCAGCTGCTCCATTTCTGATCCAGTTCCCTGCTAATGGCCTGGGAAAAGCAGCAGATGACCCAAGTGCTTGGGCTTCTACCACCCATGTGGCAGACTCAGATTAAGTTCAAGTTCATTTCTCCTGGCTTCTGCTCCACCCAGCACTGTCTATTGCAGCTAATTGGAGAGAGAACCAGTAGATGGAAGATACTGCTCTGTATCTCTCTCAGTAACTCGAATTAAGAAATCTTTAAACTATATAGAGAGACAAGGCCAGCTCAGTGGCGCAGTAGGTTGAGCCTCTGCCTGTGGCGCCAGCATCCCATATGGGCTCCGGTTCTCGTCCTGGCTACATCTCTTCCATTCCAGCTCTCTGCTATGGCCTGGGAAAGTGGTAGAAGATGGCCCAAGTCCTTGGGCCCCTGCATCTGCACGGGAGACCCAAAGAAGCTCCTGGCTCCTGGCTTCGGATTGGCGTAGCTCTGGCCACTGAGCCATTTGGGCAATGAACCAATGGAAGGAGGACCTTTATCTCTGTCTCTCCCTCTCATTGTCTGTAACTCTACCTCTCAAATAAATAAATAAAATCTTTTTTAAAAAAATACAGAGAGAGACAACTTACATAAGTAATGATAGTTGAAAATAGAGCAATTGAAAGTTTTTAAAGTTTATATATATATATAAATGTATATATACAATTATATACATATATATACATATACACACACACACTATCATTAATTTTAAACAAAGCTCTATGTTCTGGCTTAATATTGTGTTTTTACAGAATTTTGGACCAAGTGTCCAGCTAGTTTCAAGTGAGCCAAAACAAACTATAAGGGGTACATCTAATATTGACGAAGGTACGTTTTATTTTAAATATTTTCCTCTGAACTGTATTCCCAATGTTTTTGTTTTCTTAGGTGTGTTTTTTCATGTGTTTAGATATTATTTAACTGTTAAACCACCATTTAGAACTTGAACTGCCCTCACCTTTGCTTGCTCAGGTTATTGCCAATTTTTATTTATTCTAGATAATGATTATTGAACATCTTTCTATAAGAATCTATTTCCTTATTTTTCAATTATTTCTTTGGATAGATTGCCATAATTAAAACTATAGTACCTTGCATGTAATTAGTACCCAGTAAATACTTGTTGAATGAAATACTGCACATTAAATTAATTTTGGGCTGACATTGTTATATAATGGGTTATGCTGCTTCTTAATAAACTGCATCCCAAATTGGAGCACCAGTCCAGTCCTGTCTACTCCCTTTTCAATCTATATCCCTTCTAATGTGCCTGGGAATGCAGGAAGATTGCCCGAGTACCTGGGCCCCTGCCTCCTACATGGGGGACCTGGATAGTTTCTGGCTCCTGACTTCAGCCTGGCCTAGCACCAACCATTGCTATGATTTGGAGAATGAAAAAAAAAATGGATGGAAGATAGCTCACTCTCTCTGTCTTCCTCTCAAGTCTTTGATGTTTGTTTGATTGTATGTTTTTAATCTAATTGGATCTGTTTCTAGGTTGTCAGTTTTATTCAACTATTGGTTCAATTTTCTAATATTTCCTTAAGTTCCTTCTCTCTTACTCTTTCAACTCATTTTACTACCATTATAAAGACAGTCTCCTTCCATTTCTATTTATACTACCAATGAATAACAAAAATACAACCCAAAAACTTCTGAGCATAATGTAATTTTTTCTTTAGGTCAGGTTACACTAGAAAAATTTTATTACCTCACTGCCATCATTTTGAATATTTTATTAGGAATGTTAAGATACTAAATGTAGACTATCCTGATAAATAAAATGTAGAGTATCAGAATATTTACTGTGTTACTATTTGTAAAGTGGATACCTGCAAACTTGTGTCAGCTAAGTATGTGCAAAGGCTGATCCCAAAGGCAAAATGAATAAGATAATAATTGATGACAAGTTTATGTAGTTTCAGATAGTACTTCTGAGTTTCTGATGGCTGAAAACCTGGTGAATGCATCAGTACCTGAGGATGAAATTTTAGCTTTAATAAAGAGCAAGCAGAGAGAGAAACCAAGTCTGGCTTTAAATAAGACTCAGCAATTCAACATCTGTGCATTATCAGCTGAAGAACAGAAGATCCTACAATCTCTTGATCATCTTAATGAAAGATTACACTGTAAGTATAGAAAAACATCCCTTGTAATAAATGTTGTATTTTATATGTAAACAATTTAAAGTAAAAATATGTTGAGATTATTACCTACTTAATTAAGTACATAACAATTGATAACAATTTGAATATACCATACTACTTCTAATTCTTTGGCAGTTAAAATTGTCTTTTAGGGATATATGAATAATCTACTGTTTCAACAATGGAGAAGCTCAGGATCTTTATGGATGATCCCTCAAAATAATCATAAACTCCTGATTCAGCATTTTTCAAACCTTAAATACAATGATGTGTTGGTAACAGTATAAGGAATCCTTAAGACAAAGATATAAATATTGATAAGAACCCAGAAAGATAAGCAGCTAGCTTTTATCTTGTGGATATTTAACTCACAGAGTGAAATTGAACTTTGTTTTTCATGGCCTACCGGATAAAAAGGGAACAGGAAACAAAAATCTAGGATCTAAGCAGTCTCATAGAATATCTTCCTACTGTAAAGCTGAGCCACCAAAGGAGTTTTGCCCTATACAAATTTTCACAGCTAGTTTCTTGAAATTTGCTGTTGAACAGATTAGGGAGGAGTGGTGCAGAATCATCCTGAGAATTTGGAGCCACTGTCTAGTATAATGCTAATTTGTAGCCCATATTCATACTACCTGAGTGATCTTCTCTAAAACCTCAAGCAAAGAATTTAATTTGGAGTGGTCCCAAGTGAGTAGTGCCCTAAAATGCCTGGAAAAAGTAAATTTGTATCTCTTCTGGAGAAACCTGTCTATATTGCTATCCTCAAAGAATTATCAGAAATGCAATCCAAAATCAGCACAGTGTGCTGGCCGCAGCGTGCCAGCCGCAGCGGCCATTGGGGGGTGAACCAAAGGAAAAGGAAGACCTGTCTCTCTCTGTCTCTCTCTCTCTCACTGTCCACTCTGCCTGTCAAAAAAAAATTAAAATAATAAAAAAAAACAGGAAATGCAATCCAAAGAAAATGAGTTGTCTGTAATTAAAAAAAAAAAAAAAACTAAATAATAGTCCATAAAGAAAAAAGGCACCATGAAAAAAGAAGTAACCACAAGACCGAATTAACAGACTCCAAAAAAAGACTTTAGATAATGAAGTTACCAAACACAGACTATCAAATAACTGTGGTTATATGTTTTAAAGTAATTAAGTTTAAAAAATATAGTCAGGTAGTAAGAAAAGAATTAAAAAAGAAGTCCTAAATAGAATGTCTAGAAATAAAAAATATGATAATTGATAGTTAAAATTCAACAGATAGTTAAAAACACCAGATTATAGACATCTGAAGAGAGAATCAGTAGCTAGAATATAAACTAGAAGACATACCCAGAATCTAGTACAGGGAGACAGACATGGAAAATACAAAATAGAGCTTAAGGGCATAGTAAAAAGTCTGAAATGGGCAAGATGGCAAAATTTAAAGTGATATCACTGACAAATTTCCAATCTAATTAATAGTGCCAACCTGCAGGTTTAATAACTGAACATATTTCAAACAGAGTAAATAAAAAATCCTCACTGACATTTATCACATTAAAGTTTAATCAGCAACAAAAAGAGAAAACTGCAGTAAATATTGAACAATGTGTTCAAAGTACTGAGAGAAAGTAATTCACATTTAAAATCTTTCAAAGTGAAAGTATCTCCCAAGAATGAGAGTAGGAGACAGTGTCATGGCTCTGCTTCTGGCCTAGCTTCACTTTAATGCACTGGAAAGGCAGTGAAAGATGGCCAAGTGCTTGGACCCCTGCCATCTATCTGGGAGACCAGGATGTAGTTTCTGGTTTCTGGTTTAGGCCTGGCCCAGACCTAGCTGTTGGGACCATTTGAGGAGTGAACCAGGCAGATGAAAGTTAGTTTCTCTCTCTCTCTCTCTCTCTCTCTCTCTCTCTCTCTCATTTTTCCTATCTGTCCCTCTTGTGTGTGTGTTATTCTGATGCCTTTCACATAAATAAATCCTATTTTAAAAAAGAATGAGGGTAAATTAAAAATACATTCAGACAAAACAACAAATGCACTTCAACAGACAGGAAATTTGAACTCTGAAATTTCAGCAAACAGAAAATTATCTCAGATGCACAGTCTCAGAGGGTAAATTGAGAAATGGTTACATAAAGTAATCAATATAATAGTGTGTATTCAAAAAGAAGGTTTTTTCTATTTTTTCTTTTTTATACTTTTATTCAATAAATATAAATTTCCAAAGTACAACTTTTGGGTTATAGCGGCTTTTCCTCCCCATGACCTCCCTCCCACCCGCAACCATCACATCTCCCACTCCCTCCCATCCCATCTCCCGCTGCCTCCCATCCCATTCACATCAAGATTCATTATCAATTCTCTTTTTATACAGAAGATCAATTTAATATATACTAAGTAGAGATTTCAACAGTTTGCACCCACACAGAAACACAAAGTATAAAGTACTGTTTGAGTACTAGTTATAGCATTAATTCACATAGTAAAACACATTAAGGAAACAGAGCCTACATGGGGAGTAAGTGCACAATGACTCCTGTTGTTGATTTAACAATTGACACTCTTATTTATGGCATCAGTAATCACCCGAGGCTCTTGTCATGTGTTGCCATGGCTGTGGAAGCCTCTTGAGTCTGCCAACTCCGATCTTATTTAGACAAGGCCATAGTCAAAGTGGAAGTTCTCTCCTCCCTTCAGAGAAAGGTACCTCCTTCTTTGATGGCCCGTTCTTTCTGCTGGTATCTCACAGAGATCTTTCATTTAGGTCATTTTTTTTGCCAGAGTGTCTTGGCTTTCCATGCCTGAAATACTCTCAAATAGAAGTTAGGATTAAAATATCTATCAAAAACACTACTACAAATTATAATACATTGTGTTCCATAGAGACAGCTCCAGGAAAGTGAGAGGCATATGGGCACTAGATGACCGTGTGACTTGATGAGAAAAAATAACATGGGCAGAGAGAGATCCTGAAAAGTCAAAAGGCAAAATGTCATCATAGGCATTTTTTGTATAGACTTGCCAAGAGGAGCACAAGAAGTGCTCAGATGCTTCTGTGAACATCTGAGAGTTTTTTGAGAAGTGCTCAGAGAGGTGGCTGCTAAAGAGAAGGGGAAATCTGAAGACATGGCAGAAACATAGAAGGCTTATTATGAAAGAGAAATGAAAACCTAAATCCCTCCTGAAGGAAAAACCAAAAAGAATTTCAAAGATCACAATGCACCCAAGAGGACTTTAGCCTTTTTCTTGTTCTGTTCTAAGTATCATAAAAAATCAAGAGAACATCCTGGCCTACCCATTGGCAACACTGCAAACAGTGAGCAAAGTGGCATGACATTGCTACAGATGACAGGCACCCTGATGAATAAAAGGTTGCTAAGCTGAAGGAAAAATATGAAAAGAATACTGCGGCATACCGAGCTAAAGGAGAGACCAATGCAGCAAACAAGGGAGTCATCAAGGATGAAAACAGCAATAAAAAGAAGGAAGAGGAGGACAACAAGGGAGATATAGAGGATGAGGAGGAGGAGGGATGATATAGAGGATATTGAAGAGGAGAGTGAACATGCATCCCCTCCAGTCATAAAGTAAATATGCCAAGCACTTCCTTGAACTGAAGAGCATAAGGACAGCTTGTAGCACATTGGAGAGTACTCCATGATGGAGCTGAAGGACTCTTGCTATAGATTTAGCCAGAAAGAGGCAGTGTGCAAGGCAGGCTGCTTACTGGAAAGCCCTCAGGGTATCTGGCTCAGCAAGCCCAGACTGTATCAGCTGATATTCCCATTGTGTCAAGAGCTCATAGAACCTGCGCTTATGAATCTGAACCCTCTATTATTGCAGAACATCTACTATGACTTTATTTTTCCACAGTAGCCCTTTTCCCATATTTGAATTCAGATGTCATTCTTCTTTTATTTTTTAAGATTTATTTACTTTATTTGAAAGGCAGAATTATAAGGGGAAAGACAGAATTCTTCCATCTACTGGTCCACTCCCTGAATGGCCTCAATGGCTGGGGCTGGTCCAACCCAAAGACAGGAGCCCAGAGCTTCACTTGGGCCTCCTATGTGAGCAACAGGGGCCCAAGCAGTTGGGCCATCTTTTACTGCTTTCCCAGGCACATTTTCAGGGAGCTGGATTGGAAGCAGAGTAGCCAAGACTTGACCCAGCTCCTGCCAGCGTTGCAGGCAACAGAAAACCTCACTGAGCCATAACACTAGCCCCTCAGATGTCATTCTCAGTGTTTCTGTCAAAACTTCCTTAAAAATCTTTACTTTGTTTTGGCCTTAGTTCACCTGCCCTTTCCTAGATTTCTTAATCCCAAAGAAGAGTGTTAGGGTGAGGTGTCTTCTTCATCAACTCCCTTGTATATAGTTGAAAAGAAACTGGGAAAGGTAGACAGGAACTGGTAGGAGGTCAGGTGAGGAAGTGGATGAAATAACTTACTGTACTGCTCCACTTCAACAAGCATTGTTGAAACTTTAGTAAAACATTACTGTATTAGCCAGTGCCGCGGCACACTAGGCTAATCCTCCGCCTTGAGGCACCGGCACACCAGGTTTTAGTCCCGGTCAGGGCGCCGGATTCTGTCCAGGTTGCCCCTCTTCCAGGCCAGCTCTCTGCTGTGGCCCGGGAGTGCAGTGAAGGATGGCCCAAGTGCTTGGGCCCTGCACCCCATGGGAGACCAGGATAAGTACCTGGCTCCTGCCAGCGGATCAGCACGGTGCGCTGGCTGCAGTGGGCCAGCCGCGGCGGCCATTGGAGTGTGAACCAACAGCAAAAGGAAGACCTTTCTCTCTGTCTCTCTCTCTCACTGTCCACTCTGCCTGTCGAAAAAAAATTCCTGTATTACAAAGAGCTGCCCTTCCACTTTCATTCCTGTTGTGTATAAATTCAGTAAAAGAGAATGATCTCACACCTGGCATAATCTATGCCAGGCTATGAGACAATGTGAAGAAATAGTGCACCAGTCAGGCTTTATAAGCTAGTCAATGAACTATTAAAACATTTTTAAAAAATTTCCAACCATGGCCAGTGCTGTGGCATAGTAGGCTAAGCCTCCACCTGCAGCAGCACCAACATCCCACATGGATGTTGGTTTGTGTCCCAGCTGCTCCTCTTCCAATCCAGCTCTCTGTGTATGGCCTGGGAAAGCAATAGAAGAAGGCCCAAGTGCTTGGGTCCCTGCACCCATGTGGAAGACCTGGAAGAAGCTCCATGCTTCTGGCTTCAAATCTGCTCAGCTCCAGCCATTGCAGTCATTTGGGGAGTGAACCAATAGATGGAACACCTTTCTCTCTGTCTCTCCCTCTCTCTAACTCTGCCTCTCAAGTAAATAAATAAAATCTTAAAAAAAAAAAACTTCCAATCAAGAATATTGTATCCAGCAAAGTTATCCTTTACAGATGAAGTATTTTCCAGATAACCAAAAACTGACAGAATTCACCACCACCAGATCAACTCTACAAGAAATTATGAAGGACATCCTGCATTAGAAGTAAACATGAAAATGCATTTTACCACCAAATTCACTAAACAGAGCAGGAAGAATCATTATCCAGTCAACAAAATGACAGTTCTTATTTATCAATAGTAACCTTGAATGTAAATAGATTAGATCCACCAACCAAAAGACTTAGGTTGGCTGAATGGATAAAAACCATGTTGCTACAAGGAACTCACTTCACAAAGATACACAAAGACTGAAAATAAAGGGTTGGAAAAAGATATACCAGGCAAATGGAAACCAAAAGTGAGCAGGTGTGACTCTCCTGATATCAAGTAAACCAGACCTTAAATTAAAAAGTGTAAAAAGAGATAAAGTGGGGCTGACACTGTGGCACAGCAGATTAAAGCCCTGGCCTACAGCACTAGCATTCCATATGAGCACCGGTTCAAGTCCCAGCTGCTCCAATTCCAATACATCTCCCTGCTAATATGCCTGTGAAAGCATCTGAGGATGGCCCAGGTCCTTGGCCCCCGTACCTATGTGAGAGACCTAGAAGAAGCTCCTGGCTCCTGGCTTCAGATCAGCTTAGCTCCAGCTGTTGTGGCCATTTGAGGAGTGAATCAATGGATGGAACAATTCTCTCTGTCTTTCTCTACCTCTTTCTGTAACTCTGTCTTTAAAATGAATGAACCTAACAAAAAAGATAAAGAGGGACATTATATTTTGAAAAAAATATAATTTTTCAGCAAAAAGACAAAACAACCATAAATATATATGTACCCAACACAACACCACACAGATATATACAGTAAATATTATTAGACCTAAAGAGAGAGATAGACTCCAATACAATAATAGTGGGTGATTTCAACACTCCACTCTCATAAATGGACAGATTATCCAGACAGAAAATCAATAGATATATTGGACTTGAAACATACTAATGAACACATGAACATATCAGACATTTACAGGACATTTCACCCAAAAGCCACAAAATTTCCATTCTTCTCTTCAATACATAGAGCATTTTCTACAATAGATCACATGTTATGAAGTCTCAGAAGTCTCAGAAAGTTTAAAAAGGTTGAAATCATACCTTGTATATTCTCAGACCTTAAAGAAATAAAACTCGAGATCAACCAAAACAATAGAACACTTCGAAATTAAACAACATGTGAACTGAGTAATCAGTGAGTCATTGAAGAAATTAAAAAGGAAATAAAAACTTTCTTGAAATAAATAAAAACACAACAAAACATGTTGACTACAGCAAAAGTATTAAGAGGAAAATTTATTGCATTAAGTGCTTACATAAAAGAGAAATGTCTCAAAGAACCAGTGATGCATTTTGAAGACTTGGGAAACATAAACAAACCAAACCCAATATCAGCCAGAAGTGAGAAATAATAAGGATGAGAGAAAAGTAAATTAAATTGAAACTAAAAAAAAAAAAAAAAAAAGATAAAAAAAGCTGTGTTTTTTAGAAGAAAAGCAAAATAGGTAAGCCTCTAGCCAAACTAACGAAGAAAAAAAATACAAATAAATAAGAGATGAAAAAGGAGGCATTACAATTGACACCACTGAAATACAAAGGATTATAAAACTACTATGAAGAATTTTATGCTAATACACTGAAAAACATCACAGAAATGGATAAATTCCTGGAGTCATATGACTTACCAGTATTAAATCAAGAAGATGTATTCAGTTGAGCAGACCCTTGACAAGCAATGAAGTTGAAGCAGTAATCAAAAGTTTTCCATCAAGGAAAAGTCTAGGACCAGATGGCTTTACTACTGAGTTCTACAAAACATAAAAAGATGTAGTAGCTACAGTACTCTTCAAACTATTCAAGAGGGATTCCAAGATAGCAGAATAGAGAATGATGTACTGCACTAGGCCAGGAGTAAATAGTTTAAAAAAAAAATGTAGGAAATGAACTATCAGGGGAGAATTAGAATACTGCACTGGAAATTCTACAAAAGGAAGAGGAACACCATGGGCCTGTGTGAAAAGTGCAAGACACACAGCACAAACACAGATGCAACACACAACTGCAACAGCTGAGAGCCAGAGTGGCCATCAGCTTAGAGATAAAGATGAGATCAGCCTGCAGCAACAAAATTGAAGCAAAAAATATGAAAGATCAGTGAATTGAAGAGCTGTTTTTTGAAAAAATAAGCAAAATTAATACACCATTGTCCCAACTGAAAAAAAAATTGACAAAGAAGAACCATATCAATAAAATCAGAGATGAACAAGGAAATTAAACAAAAGATACCACAGAAATAAAAAGAGTCATCAGGAATTACTACAAAAAGCTGAATGCCAACAAATTGGGAAACCTAGAAGAAATGGATAGATTCCTGGACATATACAATCTACCATGTTTGAGCCATGAAGATATAGAAAACCTAAACAGACCAATAACCAAAATGGGGATTGAATCAGTATAACAAAGAATCAGTATAACCTCCCAACAAAGAAAAGCCCAGGACTGGATGGCTTCACTGCTGAATTCTCCAGACATTTGAAGAACTAATTCCAATTCTTCTCAAGATACTCAAAACAATTGAAAGGGAGGGAATCCTCTCAAACTCCTTCTATGAAACCTGCATCACCTCAATTCCTAAACCAGAAAAAGGCAAAACACAGAAAGAGGACTCTAGACCAATATCCCTGATGAATATATGTTGCTGTGGATTCATTCTGAGAGGAGAAGCGCAGTGGGGGCAAGAGGCACGGAGACCACACAGACCCTGGGAGTCGGGTGAAAGCAAGCCAGAGGCGAGCAGCCTGCAGACTCATTTATTTCAGTTGGTACAGCAGCTTATATAGCCGAGGCAGCCAATCTGGTCAAGGGGCAGTTTATGCCCTAACCAATCACAGCCTGTTGCCAGGCAGTTTCCAAAGCCATCCAATCACAGCCTGTTGCCAAGCAGGCTCCGTTGCCAGTGGCCATCTTGGCATGGCCTTCTCATTCCCCCACAAACATAGATGCAAAACTCTTCAACAAAATACTAGCCAATCCAATCCAACAATGCATCAGAAAGATCATTCACCCAGACCAAGTGGGATTTATCCCTGGAATGTAGGAATTGTTCAACATTTGTAAATCAATAGATGTGATATATCACATTAACAAACTGAAGAACAAAAATCATATTATCTCAGTAGATGCAAAGAGCATTTGATAAAATACAACAGCCTTTCATGAAACCTTAAGCAAAATGGGTATAGAAAACCTTAAGCAAAATGGGTATAGAAGTAACATTCCACAACACAAGGCAATTTATGACAAACCCACAGCCAGCATCTTATTGAATGGGGAAAAGTGGGAAGCATTCTTCCTAAGAGATTGAACCACACAAGGATGCCCACTCTTACCATTGCTGTTTAATATAGTCCTAGATGTTTTAGCCAGAGCCATTAAACAAGAAAAAGAAGTCAAAGGGATGCAAATTGAGGAGAAAGTCAGAGTATCCCTATTTGCATATGACATGATTCTACATATAGGGGATCCCCTGAGAGACTATTAGAACTCTTAAAAGAGTTTGGTAAAGTGGCAGGATATAAAATCACCGCACAAAAACCAATAACCTTTGTTTACACAGACAATGCTATGGCTGAGAAACAACTTTTAAAATCAATCCCATTCACAATATCTACCAAAAATCAAATACCTTGGAATAAATGTAACCAAGGAGGCCAAAGATGTCTATGATGAAAATTAGAAAACATAAAAGAGTAGAAGAAGACATAAAAATGGAAAAATCTTCCATGTTCATGGATTGGAAGAATCAATATCATCAAAATCCCCATACTACCAAAATCAATTTACAGATTTAATGTGATCCCAATCAAAATACAAATGACATTCTCTGATCTAGAAAAAATGATGCTAAAATTTGTATAGAAACACAAGAGACCCCAAAGAGCTAAACCAAGCTTATACAACAAAAACAAAGCAGGAGACAGCACAATACTAGATTCCAACTTATACTGTAGGACAATTATAATCAAAACAGCCTGGTACTGGCACAAAAACAGATGGGTAGACCAGTGTAACAGAATAGAAACTGCAGATATCAATCCACACACCTACAACCAACTTATCTTTGACAAAGAAGCTAAAATCAATCTCTGGAGAAAGGACAATCTCTTCAACAAATGGTGCTAGGAAAATTAGATCTTCACGTGCAGAAGTGAAACTAGAGCCCTTCCTTACACTTTACACACAAATCTTATCAAAATGGATCAAAGTCCTAAATCTATGACCAGATACCCTCAAATTACTCAAGCACATTGGGGAAACTCTGCAAGATATTGGCATAGGCAAAAACTTTTGGAAAAGACCCCAGAAGCACAGGCATCAAAGCCAAAATTGACAAATGGGATTATATCAAACTGAGAAGCTTCTGCACTGCCAAAGAAATACTCAGCAAAGTGAAGAAGCAGCTGACAGAATGGGAGAAAATATTGCAAACTGTGCGACTAATAAAGGGTTACTGTCTAGAATCTATAAAGAGCTCATGAAACTCAACAACAAACAATCCAGGTAAGAAATGGGCAAAGTACTTGAACAGGAATTTTTCAAGACAGGAAATTCAAATAGCCAAGAGACCCTTGAAAAAATGCTCAGGATCACTAGCCATCTGGTAAATGCAAATCAAAACCACAATGAAGTTTCACTTAATTCCAGATAGAATGACTCTCATACAGAAATCGACAAACAACAAATGCTGGATATGATGTGGGGAAAAAGGTACTCTAATCCACTGTTGGTGAGAATGTAAACTGGTGCAGCCACTATGGAAGACAGTATGAAGTCACCTAGGAAATCTGAGTATAGGCCTACCATATGATCCAGCCATCCCACTCCTGGAAATACACCCAAAACAAAAGAAATCAGCATATGAAAGAATTATCCATACCCCTATGTTCATTGCAACACAATTCACAATAGCCATGATATGAAATCAACCCAGATTTCTATCAGCTGTTGACTGGATAAAGGAATTGTGGTATATATACATTATAGAGTACTACTCAGCTGTAAAAAGAAAATGAAACCCTGTCTTTTGCAACAAAATGATGCAATTGAAAGCCATTATACTTAGTGAAATAAGCCAGTCCCAAAAAGACAGATACCAAATATTTTCCCTGATCAGTGGTAACCAATAGAGTACCTAAAAAGTAATGTATTAGAGTGAAATGGACATTTCGAGATTCAGTGATTGTTTACAGCCCATGTCTCCTTCTGTTGAGGAACAGTGTTTTTTCTTCATATTAATTTTTTAGCTCTTTTACTTATTGTAGTGTTAACTATAAGATCATTAAGTAAACTTAAAGTAAATATTTGTAAAAATTAAGAGTGTAAATAGGAGAGGGAGGAGGAAGAAGTGTTGGAACATGGGCAAGAGGGAGGACAGAGTGGGAAATATCATAATCTTCCTAAATCTGTGCATGTGAAGAACATGAAACTTGTATAACTTAAATAAATTTTTTAAAAAATTAGAAAAAAAGTAAGATTTAAAAAACTGTTCCAAAATATTGAACAAGATGGAACTCTGTCAAACTCTTTTTATAAGTCCACATTAGTTTGATACCAAAACCAAAGACACAACATGAAAAGAAAACTAGACCTATATCCTTATGAACATAGATGCAAAGACTCTCAACAATATACTAGCAAATCTCATCTAAAACCACTTCTAAAAGATCATACATCACAATCAAGTGGGATTTATCCCAGAAATATATAGGGGTCTCAACATTCAAAAATCAATCAACATCATAAATCACATCAATAAGATGAAGAATAGAAGCCATATAGTCATCTCAGTAGATGCAGAGAAAAAACATTTGATAAGATTCAACACTACTTCATCTTAAAAAAAAAAAACTCTACAAATTACATCTAGAAGGAGCAGTCCTCAAAATTATAAAGGCTATGTATGAGAAAACTACAGCCAGTATCATACTGAATGGAGGAAACCATCTAATCTGGAACAAGACAAGAATGTCTGCTTTTGCCACTCTTCAGTATAATACCAAAAGTTTTAGCAAGAGCAGTTAGGCAGGAGAAAGAAATGAAGGGCATCAAAATGGGAAAAGAGTTAGTAATACCCATGTTTGCAGCTGACATGATTTTGAACATGGATAAACTTAAACACTCTATCAAAAATCTATTAGAATTGATAAACCAATTAAGTAAAATTGCAGGTTACAAAATAAACTTACAAAAAAATTACTTTCTTGTGTACTAATGAGGAACTCACAGAAAGAAAAATCAAGAAAGAAACCCTATTCACAATAGCTATACAAGAAAAATCAAAGATTTAGGCATGAATTTAACCAAAGAAATGAAAGATCTCTGTAATGAAAATTATTAAACACCCATGAAAGAAATCATCAAGAGTACAAAAAAATGGAAAAACATTCCTTGCTCATGTATTGTGAGAATTAATATCATTAAAATGTCTATACTACCTAAAGCAATATATAGAGTCAATGCAATCCCTATCCAAATACCAATAGCATTCTTTACAGAATTAAAAAAAAATCCTAAAATTCATATGGAATCACAAAAGACCCCAAATAACCCAAGTGATCCTGAGCAAAAAAAAAAAAAAAAATCAAGCTGGAGGCATCATAGTACCTGATTTCAAAGCATACTACAGGGGCCAGTGCTGTGGTATAGTTGTGAAGCCACCGCCTACTGTGCTGGCATCCCATTAGGGCACCGATTCAAGTTCTGGCTGCTCTGCTTACCATCCAGCTCGCTGATGTGCCCTAGGAAAGCAGTAGAAGATGGCCCAAGTACTTGGGCCCCTGCACCCACATGAGAGACCCAGAAGAAGCTCCTGGCTCCGGACTTCAGATGGGCCCAGCTCCAGCCATGTGGCCTTTTGGGGAGTGAACCAGCAGATGGAAGACCTCTCTATCTCTCTGCCTCTCTGTAACTATAGCTTTCAAATAAATAAATCTTTCAAAAAAAACACATACTGCAAAGCTATAGTAATGAAAACACCATGGTACTGGCATAAAAAATACATAGATTAATGGAACAGAATAAAGAGTCCAGAATTAATTCACATATGTACAGCCCACAGATTTTTGACAAAAGTGCTCAGACCATACCATAGGGCAAGGATAATCTCTTCAACAAATGGAGCTAGCTAAACTGGATGTTTGTATATAGAAGAATGAAATTAGGTCCATACCTCTCACTATATACAATAATCAACTCAAGCTTGATCAAATATCTACATTTAAGACCTTAGACCATGAAGTTGCTGGAAGAAAATGTAGGGAAGACACTCATAAGACATTGGTGCAAAATGAAACAAATGAAACTATTAAAGATTTATTTATTTATTTGAAAGAGTTAGAAAGGAGAGGCAGAGAGAGAGAGATAGGTCCTCCACCCATGGATTCACTCCCCAACTGGCTGCAATGGCTGAAGCTACGCTGATCCGAAGCCAGGAACCAGGAACCTCTTCCAGGTCTCCCACACGGGTGCAGGGGCCCAAACACTTGGGTCATCCTCCACTGCTTTCACAGGCCACAGCGGAGAGCTGGATTGGAAGTGGAGCAGCCAGGTCTCGAACCAATGCCCATATGGGATTCCAGCACTTCAGGCCAGGGCATTAATCCACTGTGCCACAGCGCCAGCCCCAAACTCAGAAGCTTTTTGACAGAAAAGGAAACTAACAATAAAGTGAATATATCCAACAAAATTAGAAAAATTATTTGTAAACTACCTATATGACAACTTATTAATCTCCTGAATATATCAGAAAAAACTCAACAGCAACAAAACAACCAATCCAATTGAGAAATGGTCAAAGGACTTCAATAGATAGTTCTTCAAAAAAAAAATACAAATAGCCAAAAAATATATTAAGAAAAATGCTCAACATCCCTAGCCATCAGGGAAATGCAAATCAAAACCACAATGAGACACCACTTCACCTGTGTCAGAATGACTAAAATCCAAAACACAGAGAGTAACAAATGCTGGCAAGGTTGTATACAGAGAATACTTGGACAATATTGGTGGGAATGTAAATTAGTGCAGCCACTGTGGAAAACAGTATGAAGATTTCTTTAAAAAAATAGAAATAAACTTGCCATATGATTCAGCAATTTCATTACTGGGTATATGCCCAAAATACCTGAACATAGTGTATCAAGGTGATATCTTCACCACCACGTTTTTAGAAGCACTGTTCACAATAGCCAAAATTTGGAATCAACCAAGGTGTCCATTATAAGATTAATGAATAAAGAAATTGTGGTATGTATACACAATATAGTATTATTCACCTATAAAAGAAATGAAATTCTACCATTTGCAGCAAAATGGAAGCAACTGGAGGGCATCATGTTGAATGAAATAAGCTCTACCCAGAAAGACAGATACCGCATAGTCTCTCTTATGGTAGGAGCTAAAATTCTAAAAAAGAAAGAAATATCTGTATGTATATCGGTATTACTGCAAATATGGGTTTTTTTAAACTTTGTTTTAGATCTTTCTCAAACAAATGTTTAAGAATGTTGTATTACTATAGTTTTAATAGTCTGTGATTACTTTAAAATTTACTGTATATGTACAGTATATGGATGAAATGGTCATTTTCCATTCCATTATCTTTTAATCAGATCTTAATTTATTGTTTTGCTAATAGTGAGACTATCAGTAATACAGATTAAACATAAAATTGTATTATGTATGTATCCATTACAATGTGAGTAGCACAAAAAGTTGAGGGAATATTATCAGTATTCAAAAATTACCATCCAATTCATGGGAAAAAAACTGCTGAAATTCATCAATAAAAGACAAAATTTCTTCATATCTCCTCACTGTTTTACTTTCATATCTCTCACTATTGTAAACTTTAGAACAAATGTAATGAAAGAATGTAAATCTCCTACAAATAAAACTATAAAACATGATTGAAAGAAATTAAGAACTAAGTAAACACAAAGACATTCTGTTGAGATGAAATACTACCCAGTCCAATCTATAGTTTCAACATAACCCTTATCAAAATCCATATAGTGAAAACCCATGGTCAGAAGAACTAACTCATTCATCACCTGCGACCACAACTTGTTTATGAACACAAAAGTTTGAAAGGGAAAATCAACATTCTGTGAGAATCAATTTTTTTGATTTTATAATAAAGAGGGCTTTATATTTTATTATTAACAGTAAATTATGTGCTGTACATTTTATGTTAAGTAGATAATACACACACACATACTTTGGAAGGGGATCTCAATTATTTTTGATAATCATTTTCTATATTCTATATTCAAGAGGCTTCCATAGCCTTGGAAGCTCATGACAAGAGCCTCGGGTGAATACTGACGTAATAAATAAGAGTGTCAATTGTTAAATCAACAATGGGAGTCACTGTGCACCTGCTCCCCATGTAGGACCTCTGTCCTTAATGTGTTGTACTATGATGATTAATGGTAAAACTACTACTCAAACAGTACTCTAACTTTGTGTGTCTTTGTGGGTACAGTCTGTTGAAATCTTAGTATATAAGTTGATCTTCTGTATATAAAGATAATTGAAAATGAATCTTGATGAAGAATAAGATGGGAGGGGGCTGGGAGATGGGATGGTTGCGGGTGGGAGGGAGGTTATGGGGGGAAAAGCTGCTATAATTCAAAAGTTGTACTTTGGGAATTTATATTTATTAAATAAAAGTTGAAAAGAAAAAAATTATTTTGAAAAATCATATAATGGAAATTATAAATTAGATATGAACAATTCTTTTTTTTTTATTTTTTGACAGGCAGAGTGGACAGTGAGAGAGAGAGACAGAGAGAAAGGTCTTCCTTTGCCGTTGGTTCACCCTCCAATGGCCGCCGCGGCCGGTGCGCTGCGGCCGGCGCACCACGCCGATCCGGTGGCAGGAGCCAGGAGCCAGGAGCCAGGTGCTTTTCCTGGTGTCCCATGGGGTGCAGGGCCCAAGCACTTGGGCCATCCTCCACTGCACTCCCTGGCCACACCAGAGAGCTGGCCTGGAAGAGGGGCAACCGGGACAGAATCCGGCGCCCCGACCGGGACTAGAACCCGGTGTGCCGGCGCCGCTAGGCGGAGGATTAGCCTAGTGAGCCGCAGCGCCGGCTGATATGAACAATTCTAAAAATATTTAAATATATTTATCAGGCTTTCTCTGCCTCAACACTACTGATATTTTGGCTGCATAATTCCTTTATTTTTATTGACATTGGGGAACTGTCTTGTGCATTATAAGATGTTTAGCATTGCTCTGGTCTCTACTCACTAGATGCCACAGCACCTCCTAATCATGACAATCAAATGTTTCCAGACATTGCCAAATATCCCTGGGATGTCAAAAATCTTCTATGGTTGAGAATCACTGAATATAGACACACACAAACATACACACAGACACAGTGTACATGTGTGTTTGCGTGCCTGTGTGTATCAGTCACCTTTTCATTACTATAACAAAATATCTAAAACAGGCTAACTTTATAAAGAAAGAAAATTTATTTTGGCCTACCTTTCTAGGATTTCAAAGTATAAGCAGCATGATACATATTTCAGCAAGGGTTCCCAGTGTCTGCATCACCTGTGATGTGAGCGTGTGTATGTCTTTCTCATTAGAGAGGCACCAGGATTCAATCATTAGGGCTTCACCCTAACAACCTAATCTAATCTTAGTCACTTACCAAAAACCATACCTCTGTACACTATAATTGCTTTGTTTCCATCCTCTCAGGGCCTTTGAGCTTTAAACTACGTGAGTTCAGGGAGACAAACCATAGCAGTGTGTATTCCATTTCTGTGTAGAAAGAAAGTGCAAAAGGATAGAATATATCAATCCCACCTCTAAATGAGAAAAAGCATATAAACAAAAGTGTCGTTTTTCTTGAACCCCAAGAAAGCTGAAGACAACACAACCAAGTTGTCTGACATTCAAGTAAAGATTAAAAACTTACAAGGAAAGCCAGGATATGAATATTTGCTTACCTGTGACAGAAGGTAAAAGAAAATATTTATGACACATAGAATAAAGGACTCATTCAAATATATAAAGAAATCCATAAATCAATTAGAAAAAGAGGATACCCAATAGAAATGTGAGGCTGCAGAGGAAGTATTGAAAGGAACTTCACAAGAATATAACTGAAAATAAACATAGATATTCAATTTCATTTGTCATATAAAAATACAAATTAAAATGAGATATTGTTACATATTCACCAGATAAGCACCTGTTTAAAAGCTGATAATAATATGTATTGGTTAAGATGAATCAACCCTTAAGGCTTCCTGGTCTGGCTGAAAGGCCTGTGAGAGCATTTCAGGCCTGGAAAGCCAAGATACTGTGGCAAAAAATGTCCTACATGAAGGATCTCTGTGAGTGACACCCCAGTGGAAAGAAGGGGCCATAAAAGAAGGATGTGCTTTTCTCAGAAAGGAGGAGAAAACTTACACTTTGCTTATGGCCTTGTCCAAATACTGACGGAGTCTGTGGTCACAAAAGACATCCATAGCCTTGGCAGCTCATGGCAAGAGCCTTGGGTGATCACTGATGTCATAAATAAAAGTGTTAATTGTTAAATGAACAACAAAAGTCACTGTGCACTTATTTCCTATTTAGAACCTCCATCCTTAATGAGTTGTACTTTAAAAATTAACTGCAAAACTTGTTCTCAAACTCTACTTTATATGGTGTGTGTGTGTGTGTGTACAAACTATTGAAATCTTTACTTAGCATAGAGTTGGTCCTCTGTATATAAAATTAAACTAAAAATGAAACTTAATGAAGAATGTGATGGGAGAGGAAGTAGGTGGTGGGATAGGAGTGGGGGTAGGAGGGTGGGCGTGGGGGAAATAACTACTATATTCCTAAAGTCATACCTATGAAATTTGCATTCATTAAATAAAAGCTTTAAAATATATAGGTACAGCAATAGCAGCTTTCTTGTAAAGCTGGTGGGGTATAAATTGGTATGACATCTGTAGGAAATGTTTTACCTTCATCTAATAAGTTGAGCATAAGCATACCTTAAAACCCAGCAGCTTTGCTCCTAGAAAATACTGCACATGTGTGTCAGGAAACATATATAAGTATATAGAATCACTGGCTTATAAAACCAAAAAATTACAAACTTCTGAACTTAGTAAACTCATGTGATAAAAATGAACAAATGGAGCAAGCACTGTGGTACTGTGAGTTAAAGCCCCGGCCTGCAGTGCCAGTATCCCATATGGGTGCTGGTTTGAGTGCCAGCTGCTCTGCTTCTGATCCGGCTCCCTGATAATGTGCCTGAGAAAGCAGCGAGAGATGGCCCAAGTGCTTGGGCCCCTGTACCCACACAGGAGACCCGGAAGAAGCTCCTGGCTCCTGGCTTTAGATGGGCCCAGCTCTGGCTTTTGCAGCGATTTGGGGAGTGAACCAGAAGATGGAAGACCTCTCTCTCTCTCTGTATCTATTTCTCTCTGTAACTCTGTCTTTCAAATAAATAAAATAAATCTTAAAAAAAAGAAAAAGAACAAATTACAACTAAACAGATTACTGTGGATGGAACTAGAAATTTTTTAATTTGAGCAAAAATATGTAAATAAAGGTGAATACAAATAGTGCAATTTCATCTATGTTGAATCCAAAAAACATGTGAAACTAAACAGGATTATCTTGGAGATGTATATGTATCTGTGCTAAAACTACAAAGTCAATGTAGTGGGTTGGGTACATCTATGGGTGAGGGAAGAGAACACAAATCTGAACAGTGTGGAGCAGGCAGGGAGCTCAAGGAAGCTTCTGAAGCAGTAATAATGTTCAAATTTCTTAATCCATGTGGTTACCCAGACACTAGCTTCATTATTATTAATTAAAATATGACTTTTATATACTCTTTATGTTAATTTAAAATTAAAAGCATATTTAAAATGAATATATTAAGAAAGTCGAGAAGTGATCATCACAAGCAACACAGAACTAATGTTATAAGAATTAAAATGTAAAATTAGGCAGATGAAGTTTCACATAAAAAGATTTTGCCTGAATTTTTTTTACTCTTTTTCTCTTGCTCAGAGACTTGGTATTACATGGAGAAAAGCCTAGAAAATTAAAAGAAAAGTGTTGACCAAATATCTCAAATTTTATACCTCACTATCTAAATAAATATCTTTCTTTTCCTGAGAGGTCAAGGGATGAAATTCACTTTTTGTTTAAAAAACTGAAAGAAAAGTAATATTTGAATAAAGATTGTTGTATAATAGTCAAAGTATCAGGCATTCCCTTTTATAGACATAAATGTTATGTAGTTGTTTCTAATTTACTTTTATTTTCAAACCTAATATAAATATGAAGATTGTTTCTAGAATAGAAAAATAAATTTTGAATATTTGAAGCATCAGAATTTAATACTTCTTAAGTCATTCTCTTTGAATACATATATCTAAATTATTTTTGTATTGTGGTATAAATATTTCAGATCTACAAGAAACCATGGGCAAACATTCATCTATCAAAAATACTTTTCAAATAATACCATTTCTGGTAAGTATTTGAAGAAAATTTTTCTCATTTTAAGAAAATTCTTGATTTTATGTACATATCAATACAGGTAAGAACTCTGTAATGAAATTAGTTTTTCTTGATTGGTTCTTAGAGTTTTTTTCTTCCTAACCAAATTTTTTTTATAAAATATTTCATTAGAATCAAGCAATATATTCACATTTTTAAAAAATGGCCGGAATGTAAAGATTTTTACATCTGGAGTATTTCATCAGTCATGGGAGAAGAAGCAGTTATTAATGTACCAATCCTCAAGTAATTTCAGATTTGTAGCCTAATTGGAAAATTGCTAAGAAGTTTTACATTGGAAATCATCACTACCCTTGCTCATATCCCGTACATGTCTTGAAATTTCAAAACTATACATTAATGTTACTATTTTGGCCGGCGCCGCGGCTCACTAGGCTAATCCTCCGCCTAGCGGCGCCGGTACACCGGGTTCTAGTCCCTGTCGGGGCGCCGGATTCTGTCCCGGTTGCCCCTCTTCCAGGCCAGCCCTCTGCTGTGGCCCGGGAGTGCAGTGGAGGATGGCCCAGGTGCTTGGGCCCTGCACCCCATGGGAGACCAGGAAAAGCACCTGGCTCCTGGCTCCTGCCATCGGATCAGCGCGGTGCGCCGGCCGCATCGCGCCAGCCGCGGCAGCCATTGGAGGGTGAACCAACGGCAAAGGAAGACCTTTCTCTCTGTCTCTCTCTCTCACTGTCCACTCTGCCTGTCCAAAAAAAAAAAAAAAAAAAAAAAAAAGTTACTATTTTGAATGAATGCTTTTTCTTCAACCCTGGATTCTGGTAAAGAATAAAGGAAAAACAGTCTTATCTGTCTGATCAGGAGCCTTTCAGGTCTATAGTAAGTATATCCACAAACCACAGTAGTACCCGTACTCTCACAATTCTCAAATTAGGTGTTCAACAAAGAAATTTTTGCTACAGAATTAATTAAGGGCTTGCTCAGTTGTTTTTCATAATATATCTCTGTTCTGAGATTTTTTCAAATTATTATTTGAAAGGCAGTGTTAGAGAGGAGGAGAGAGCAAGAGAGGGAGAGATCTTCCATCCACTGGTTCCATCCCAGATGGCTGCAATGGCTGGGGCTGGGGCCAGGCTGAAACCAGGAGCCTGGCATCTCCAAAATGGGTAGCAGGGACTTAAGAACTTGGGCTGTCACCTGCGTCTTCCCAGGTGCATTAGCAGGAAGCTGGATCAGATAAGGAAGAACCAGGAATCAAACTGACACTCTGATGTGGGATGCAGTGTCTCAAACTGCAGCTTATCCTTCTGCACCAAAAATTATTAAAATCCACACATTTTTCATTATACACCTTTTCTATGAAATTTTGAAGTTCACTCATACATTGCCATTGAATTTTGATATTCCATTCTGCGTCATGATTTGCTTACATTGATTTCCAGTGAACAAAATTGTGGGGTTTTTTTTGCTCTGCTTTCCAAAATCCAGCCCATTTAAGCACAGACTTTGAAGCACTTCCTTCATGAAGACTTCCTAACCAATTTAGTTTATGATGCTCTCACTGTCCTCTGAAGTTAATACTATAGTATCTGAAGCATACATTTTTGTCCTTCCAATTGAAAATCTTTTTTATACTGTATTCTTCTGATCTAAATTGCTTTTCACTTATCTATCTGCTTCATAGGAAATACAGAATGCTAAATACTTAAAAACTATTAGTTGACTTTTTATGATTTCTTATGCATAGTCTTTCAATAGATAAATTATCTACCTTCTTCAAATGATAGTGAAAATATAGATTTATTTGAGCCTGAAACTTTATTTCAATTCTGAGGCAGGGTCTTTCACTCAACAAAAGTACCACTGTTTCTGGAATTCTTCCAATGCCTTTTAGTGAATGTTATTATTTAATAAATTGGGATTTTTTAGTGACAGTGAACATTGTTGAGATATAATTAGAAGAAAGGAAACACACTGATTTCCTATCATTACAAAGTGATAAATGGTTTCCCACATATTCTGTTGTTTAATCTTCTGACTCACGGACACCATGTAATTTTCTCAAGGTCTCAAAACAAAAATTTCATTCCCCCCTTCCCCACAACATCTTTCCTTTTTTTAATCCTTATTTCAATTAATGATGCCACCATCTACTTAATTTCCCAAATACAAATAATTTATCCAGGTTCCTCATTCCTTTCCGGTCAATAAATCTTCCTAATTATACTTATTACTTGCATCACAAATCCATTCACTACTCTCCATTCCAATTGATAGTGTTTTTACTTTTTATTTTTTAATTTTTAATTGGTTTTTAACAGTTTATTTGCATACACTTCATAAATACAACTTTAGGAACATAGTAATTCTATACCTGCCCTCCCACCCCTCCTCCTCTTCTCCTGTTCCCAGTGCTATTTTTTACTAAGATCTATTTTCATTTAACTTTATACACAGTAGATTAACTCTATTCTAGGTAAAGAGCTCAGCACTTTGTATGAGAAAAAAAATCAAAACAAAAAAACTGTGAATAAAACATAAAATACACAAGAACAAAAGCTGTTCCTCAACAGCCCATACAAGGGCTGGTAATTTCACTTTTTTTTTTTTTTTTTTGAAACTTAGTTATCATTAAAGAAGAACCCAAGAATGCTACATCTTTTGGGAGTACTTAGACATAACTATAATTTGTGTGACATAAGAATATCCTCCACTTAATACACTAAAAGGAATTACTTCTTTGAGAACAAGTTTCACTATTAAGTCTCATAACGCAGCTCTTTGAGGACAGAGGTCCTGCATGGGAAGTTAGTGCACTATGACTCCTAATTATTAATTTAATAATTAACACTCTTATGTATGACATCAGTGATCACCCTAGGCGCTTGACATGAGCTGCCTAAGCTATTATGGAAGCATTTTTGGATCCACAAACTCCTTCAGTATTTCAACAGGGCCATAGGCAAAATGGAAGCTCTCTCCTCCCTTCAGAGGAAAGTACATCCTTGCAGATACAATTCTAAGAATACAATGATGATATTCCCTCCCCTGCTCCTTCCCTCCCACTCTCTTCCTCCTACTCTTCTTTTTCCTTTCTCTCTCTCTCTCTTTTTTTTTTTTTTAGTTTTTGAGATAACATTTTAAATTGCATTACAGTTGAAAAGGCTTAATACTTCACCAAATAAGTTTAATAAGTAAAAAAGAAAAAAAACCCTAGATTAGTAGGAATATAAACAATGGCTATCAGCAATAATTGAATGGAAAAATGACCAGTTCACCCATATATAGTAAATTTTGAAGTTGTCACAGACCACCAAAACTATAGTAGTATAATATTCTTTTTTAGTTTTTAACAAATTCAATGTGATTTGTAGATAACAATTCTAAGAACATAATGAAGATCTACTATAACTATTTTTAAAGATTTTTATTTATTTCTTTGAAAGTCAGAGTTACACAGAGAGAGGAGAGGTGAAGCGAGAGAGAGAGGTCTTCCTTCCATTGGTTTACTCCCCAATTGGCCGCAATGGCCAGAGCTGTGCTGATCCGAAGCCAGGAGCCAGGAGCCTCCTCCTGGTTTCCCACGTGTTTGCAGGGGCCCAAGGATTTGGACCATCTTCTATTGCTTTCCCAGGCCATAGCAGAGAGCTGCATTGGAAGAGGTGCAGCCGGGACTTGAACCGGCACCCACATGGGATGCCAGTGCTTCAGGCCAGGACATTAATCCGCTGTGCCACAGCGCCACCCCTACTATAACATTTTTAACCATTCATTTGACAAAGGTATAAAACAAAGGTTTACAAAGCCATATTTGCAGCAGTTCTGATACATACAGATATTTCTTTCTTCTTTCTTTTTTTTTTTTTTAAATCTTAGCTCCCATACATAAGGGAGAACATGAGGTTTTTGGTTTTTTTTAAGTCCACATGCAATTTATTTTGCAATTTCTGTTTTTAACTCAAGGTTTTTTTTATTTTTTGACCGACAGAGTGGACAGTGAGAGAGAGAGGCAGAGAGAAAGGTCTTCCTTTGCCGTTGGTTCACCCTCCAGTGGCTGCCACAGCCAGCGTGCAGTGGCCGGTGCACCGCGCTGATCCAATGGCAGGAGCCAGGTACTTATCCTGGTCTCCCATGTGGGTGCAGGGCCCAAGCACTTGGGCCATCCTCCACTGCCTTCCCGGGCCACAGCAGAGAGCTGGCCTGGAAGAGGGGCAACCGGGACAGAATCCGGCGCCCCGACCGGGACTAGAACCCGGTGTGCCGGCGCTACAAGGCGGAGGATTAGCCTAGTGAGCCGCGGTGCCGGCAAACATGAGGTATTTGTCTTTCTTGATCCAGCTATTTTTCATTCAGTATGATGTTGTCCAATTGCTTCCATTTTGTTGAAAATGGTAAAATTTCATTCTTTTTCATAGCTGAATAATAGTCCATTTTGTATATATAACACATTTTCTTTAGCCACTTATCTGATGATGAACACCTTGGTTGATTCCAAATTTTGACTGTTGTGAACAGTGCTGCTATAAACATGGTGGTACAGGTATCACTTTGATACATTGTTTCCAAGTCTTTTGGGTATAAACCCAGTAGTAAGATTGCTAGATCATATGGCAAGTCCATTTCTAGTTTTTTTAAGAAATCTTCACGTTGTTTTCCTCAGTGGCTGTACTAGTTTACATTCCCACCAACAGTATGTAAGTGTTCTCCTTTGTCCACATCCTTGCCAACATTTGTTACTCTGTGTTTTTGAATTTTAGCTATTCTGGCACAGGTGAGGTTTTGTGGTTTTGATTTGCATTTCCCTGAATGCTAGTGATGTTGAGCATTTTCTATATATTTTTGGTTATTTTGTATTTTTTCTTTGTAGAACTGTCTATTGAAGTCCTTTGTCCATTTCTCAACTGGATTGTTTTGTTGTTATTGAGTTTTTGATGATATATTAGGATATTAGTTATTTGTCATATAGATGGCTTGCAAATAATTTTTTCTATTCTGTTGGATATCTTCACTTTATTGTTAGTTTCCTTTTCTGTTAAAAAGCTTCTGAGTTTGATACAGTTCCATTTGTTTAGTTTTTCTCTTGTTGCCTGTGCTAAGGGAGTCTTGTCCAAGAAGTCATCTCCTACACCAATATCTTAGAGTATTTCCCCTACATTTTCTTCCAGCAACTTCATGGTCTCAGATCTCAAATTTAGGTCTTTGATCCATCTTGAGTTGATTTTTGAATATGGTGACAGGTATGTATCTAATTTCATTCTTGTACATATATACATCCAGTTTTGCCAGCACCATTTTTTTTTCTTAAAGAATGTAGTCAGACTTTATTGTCATAATTCAAGGTTTGAAAACCCCAAGGGAAGGAATTTGGCCCTATTTGATTGTTTTTTTTTAACTTTTATTTAATGAATATAAATTTCCAAAGTACAGCTTATGGATTACAATGGCTTCTCCCCCATAACGTTCCTCCCACCCGCAACCCTCCCCTTTCCCACTCCCTCTCCCCTTCCATTCACATCATGATTCATTTTCGATTCTCTTTATATACAGAAGATCAGTTTAGCATACATTAAGTAAAGATTTCAACAGTTTGCTCCCACACAGAAACATAAAGTGAAAAATACTGTTTGAGTACTAGTTATAGCATTAAATCTCAATGTACAGCACACTAAGCACCATTTTTTAAGAGATTATCCTTACTCTACAGTATGATCTGAGCACTTTTCTCAAAAATCTTTTGGCTATATGGTATGTGAATTAATTTTTGGGGTCTCTATTCTGTTCCATTAATTGGTGCATCAGTTTTTATGCTAATACTATGGTGTTTTAATTACTATAGATTTGTAATATGTTTTGATCAGTATTGTGATACCTCCAGCTTGATTTTTCTTCAAGATCACTTTAGCTATTCTGGGTCTTCTATGATTCTGTATGAATTTTAGGATCTATTTTTCTTTTTTAAAAAATATATTTTTTATTTATTTGACAGACAGAGTTACAGAGAGAGGTAGACACAGAGAGAGAGAGAGAGGTCTTCCATCTGCTGGCCCATTCCCAAATGGCCAGAACAGCCAGAGCTGAGCCAATCCAATCAGGAGTCAGGAGCTTCCTCTGGATTTCCCACATGGACCATCCTCCACCGCCTTCCAAGGCCATAGCAGAGAGCTGGGTCAGAAGAGGAGCAGCTGAGATCTGAGCTGGTACCCATATGGGACACTGGTGCTGCAGGCTGGAGCTCTAACCTGCTGCGCCACAACACCGGCCCCAGGACCTCTTTTTCTAACTCTGTAAAGAATGCTATCAGTATTTTGATAGGGATTGCATTGAATCTGTAGATTGCTTTAGGTAGTATAGACATCTTAATGACATTGATTCTCCCAACCGGTGAGCAAGGAATATCTTTCCAATTTTTTATGAACTTGATTTCTATCATCATTGTTTGACCATTTTCATTGTAGAGATCATTCAATTCTTTGGTTAAATTTACTCTTAAATATTTGATATTTTTGTGGCTATTGTGAATGGCATTTCTTTCTTGATTTTTCTTTCAGTTTATCATTACCATAAAAGAAAGTAACTGGTTTTGGTGTATTTATTTTGTAACCTGTAACTTTACTGAATTGGTTTATCAATCCTAACAGCTTTTTGGTAGAGTGTTTTATTTCTGCTGCACACATGGATATTTGACTTCCTCTTTTCCTATTTTGATGCCCTTTCTCTCTCTCTCTCTCTCTCTCTCTCTCTCTCTTTCTTTCTCTTTCTTTCTTTCTTTCTTTCTTTCTTTTTCTCTTTCTTTCTTTTCCTTCCTTCCTTCCTTCCTTCCTTCCTTCCTTCCTTCCTTCCTTCCTTCCTTCCTTCCTTTCTTTCTTTCTTTCTCCTGTCTAATTGCTCTTGCTAAACCTTTCAGTATGTACTGAACAAAAGTGGCAAAATTGGACATCCTTGTCTGGTTTCAGATTTGAGGGGAAATATTTTCAGCTTTTCCTCATTCGGTATGATATGGACTGTAGTTTTCTCATATATAGCCTTTATAATTTGGAGGAATGTTCCTTTTGGAGAGTTTTTATCATGAAGGGGTGTTGATTTTTTTTTTTTTTTTTACTTATTTGACAGAGTTAGACAGTGAGAGAGACAGGTCTTCCTTCTGTTGGTTCACCCCCCAAATGGCCACTACGGCTGGTGCTGTGCCGATCCGAAGCCTGGAGCCAGGTGCTTCCTCCTGGTCTCCCATGTGGTTGCGGGTGCCCAATCACTTGGGCCATCCTCCACTGCCCTCCTGGGCCACAACAGAGAGCTGGACTAGAGAACAGCAGCTGGGACTAGAACCCAGTGCCCATATGGGATGCTGGCGCCACAGGCGGAGGATTAGCCAAGTGAGCCACGGCGCCAGCTCCCAGGGGTCTTGAATCTTATCAAATGCTTTCTTCATCTATTGAGATGACAAAGTTTTTTGTTCTTCATCCTACTGATCTGATTTACATTTATTGACTTGAGAATGTTGAACCACCCTTGCATTTCTGTGATAGATACCACTTGATCATGATGTATGTTCTTTTTGATGAGGTTTTAAATTAGATTTGCTAGTATTAGGTTGAGAATCTTTGCATCTATGTTCATTAAGGATATGGGTCTGTAGTTTTCATGTCACGTCTTTGTTTGATAATGCTGGCCTTGGGGGCCAGTGCGGTGGCGCACTAGGTTAATCCTCTGCCTTCAGTGCTGGCATCCCATATGGGCGCTGGGTTCTAGTCCTGGTTGCTCTTCTCCCATTCCAGCTCTCTGCTATGGCCCAGGAAGGCGGAGGAGGATGGCCCAGGTGCTTGGGCCCTGCACCCACATGGGAGACCAGGAGAAAGCACCTGGCTCCTGGCTTCGGATCAGCGCAGTGCCAGCAGTAGCGGCCTTCTGGGGAGTGAACCAATGAAAAGGAAGACCTTTCTCTCTGTCTCTCTCTCACTATCTGTAACTCTACCTGTCAAATAAATAAATAATTTAAAAAAATAATGCTGGTCTCATAAAAAGAGTTTGGCAGAATTCCATCCTGTTCAATATTTAGAATAGCTTGAAGAATATTGTACTTTTTTAATTTTGTTTTGTAGAATTCAGTAGTAAAGCCATCAGGTCCAGGACTTCTCCTTGATGGAAAACTTTTGATTACTGCTTCAATCTCATTGCTTGTTACTGTTCTGCTCGGGTTGTCTATATCTTCTTGAGTTAATCTTGGTAGGTCATATCAATCTATGAATTTATCCATTTCTTTCAGGTTTTCCAGTTTATTACTGTATAGTTCTTCATAGTAGTTTCTTATGGTCCTTTGTATTTCAGTGGTATCAGTTGTAATGGCTGCTTTTTCAAAACTAATTTTATTTGAATTTTTCACTTTTTTTCCTTGTTAGTCTTTCTAGAGGTTATCTATTTTGCTTATCTTCTCAAAAAAGCCACCTTTTTGGTTTTTGATCTTTTGCTTTTTTTAGTTTCATTTATTTTTGCTCTGAGCCTTATTATTTCTTACCTCCAGCTGATTTTTGGTTTGATTTGTTCTTGTTTTTGTAAGTTTTCAAGATGTATCATCAGATTATTAAATTGAGACATTTCCCTTTTTAAAATCTAATCACTTAATGCTATAAACTTCCCTCTGCTTTTATTATATCCCACATTTTGATATGTTTTATTTTCTTTTTCATTTATTTCAAGAACGTTTTTGATTTCCTTTTTAATTTCTTCAATGACTCATTGATCATTCAGTAGCATGTTGTTTAATTTCCAAGCATTTATGAGTATTCTATTGTTCTGGTTGATTTCAAGTTTTATTCCTTTAAGGTCTGAAAATATACAAGATATGATTTCAATCTTTTTAAACTTGCTGAGACTTCATTTGTGGCCTAACATATGCTCCATTCTAGAAAATGTTCCATGTACTGTTGAGAAGAATGTGTATTCTGTAGCTGTTGGGAGAAATGTCCTGTAAATGTCTGATAGTGTGTTTTCTCATTAGTATATTTCAACTCCAATGTATCTTTATTGACTTTCTATCTGAATGATCTGTCAATTGATGAGAGTAGGGTATTGAAATTACCCAGTATTATTTTACTGGTGTCTATCTCTTCCTTGAGGTCTAACAAGATTGGCAGTTTATATCTGAGTAGTTTTGTGTTGGATGCATATACATTTATGATTGTCATGTCTTTTTTTTTTTTTTTTTTTGACAGGCAGAGTGGACAGTGAGAGAGAGAGACAGAGAGAAAGGTCTTCCTTTGCCGTTGGTTCACCCTCCAATGGCCGCCACAGCCGGCGCACCGCGCTGATCTAATGGCAGGAGCCAGGTACTTATCCTGGTCTCCCATGGGGTGCAGGGCCCAAGCACTTGGGCCATCCTCCACTGCACTCCCGGGCCACAGCAGAGAGCTGGCCTGGAAGAGGGGCAACCAGGACAGAATCCGGCGCCCCGACTGGGACTAGAACCCGGTGTGCCGGCGCTGCAAAGCAGAAGATTAGCCTATTGAGCCACGGCGCCAGCCTGATTGTCATGTCTTATTGCTGAACAGAACTTTTTATCAAATATAATGTCCTTTATCTTTTTATACTTTTTGATTTAAAGTTTGTTTTATCCGATATCAGGATAGCTAGGCCTGCTTGCTTTTGCTTTCCATTTGCCTAGTATATCTTTTCCCAACCCTTCATTTTCAGTCTGTCATTTTATTGATTGGATATTGATTCTTCCTGCTCTGTTTGTGAATTTGGTGGTGACATGAGTTTTCATGTTTACTTATAATGCAGGATGCCCTTCATAATTTCTTGTAAGGCTAGTCTGGTGGTGGTAATTCTCTCAGTTTTTGCTTATGTGGAAAATACCTTATCCCTCCATAACCTTTTTTTATAAGATTTATTTATTTGAAAGATAGAGTTAGAGAGAGAGAGAGAGAGAGAGAGAGAGAGAGAGAGATCTTGCATCTGCTGATTCACTCCCCAAATGGCTGCAATGGCCAGTGCTGGGCCAGACCAAATCCAGGAACCAATAGTTTCTTCCTGATCTCCAATGAGGGTGCAGGGGCCCAAATACTTGGGCCAAGTTCCAGTGCTTTCCCACGCACATTAGCAGTGAGCTGGATCTGAAATGGAGCAGCCGGGACACAAACCAACACTCTTATGGGATGCCACTGTCATAGGCAGTGGTTTTACCCACTATGCCACCATGCAAGCCCCTCTCCTTCACTTTTTTTTAAAAAAAATTTACTTATTTACTTGAGAGTAAGAGTTACACAGAGAGAGAAGGAGAGGCAGAAAGAGAGAGATGTCTTCTATCCACTGGTTAATTCCCTAATTGGCCACAATGGCTGGAGCTGCACTGATCCAAAGCTAGGTGCCAAGAGGTTCTTCTGGATCTCCCACGCGGGTACAGGGGCCCAAGGACTTAGGTCATCTTCTACTATTTTCCCAGACCATAGCAGAAATCTGGATCAGAAGTGGAGCAGCTGGGACTTGAACCAGGACCCATATGGGATGCCGGATCTGCAGGCAGGGGCTTTACCCACTACACCACAGTGTCAGCTCCTCTCCTTCACTTTTAAAGGACAGCTTGACTGAATATAATATTCTTGATTGGCAGGTTTTTTTTTCTTTTAAGACCTTGAATATATCCTCCCACTCTCTTGTGGACAGTAGGGTTTCCACTGAGAAGTCTGATGTTAATCTAATTGGTTTACCTTTATATGTAACTTGGCATTTTTCTCTTACTGTCTTTATGATTCTCTCTTTGTCTTTAACTTTTGACAATTTGTTGACTATATGCCTTAGATAAGACTTTTTTTTTGGTTGGGTCTGCTTGGGATTCTTTGAATTTTTGGTATCTGAATGTCCGTGTCTCTTTCAAGACCTGAGAAGTTTTCAGCTGTTATTTCATTTGTCAAGTTTTCAATGAACTTTTCCTTTTCTTCTCCTTCAGGAAAACCTGTAAAATAAATACTTGATTGTTTAATATCCCATATTTCATGTAGGCTTTCTTCATTCTTTTTAATTCTTTTCTCTTTATTTTTATGTGATCGGGTTATTTCAAAATTCTTATCCTTGAGGTCAGAAATTTTCCCTCCACTTGGTCTATTCTGCTGTTAATACTCTCAATCATATTTTTTATTTCACTGATTGAAGATTTCATCTCCAAAATTTCTGTTTGATTCTTCTTTTTTTTTTTTTTTTTTTTTTTT
This sequence comes from Oryctolagus cuniculus, assembly GCF_964237555.1. NCBI lineage: Eukaryota > Metazoa > Chordata > Mammalia > Lagomorpha > Leporidae > Oryctolagus > Oryctolagus cuniculus. Next base: position 93,446,522 of record NC_091432.1, read on the forward strand.
TTTTTTTTTTTTTTTGGACAGGCAGAGTGGACAGTGAGAGAGAGAGACAGAGAGAAAGGTCTTCCTTTGCCGTTGGTTCACCCTCCAATGGCCACCGCGGTTGGCGCGCTGCGGCCGGCGCACCGCGCTGATCCGATGGCAGGAGCCAGGAGCCAGGTGCTTTTCCTGGTCTCCCATGGGGTGCAGGGCCCAAGCACCTGGGCCATCCTCCACTGCACTCCCTGGCCACAGCAGAGGGCTGGCCTGGAAGAGGGGCAACCGGGACAGAATCCGGCGCCCCGACCGGGACTAGAACCCGGTGTGCCGGCGCCGCTAGGCGGAGGATTAGCCTAGTGAGCCGCGGCGCCGGCCTGTTTGATTCTTCTTAATGAGTTTTACCTCCTTGGTAATATTTTCATGCATGTCACTCACTGATTTCCTCATTTCTTAATCTCTATTCTCTTGCATTCCATTGAGTTTCCTTATAATCATTATTTTGACTTCTATAGCTGTAATTTCATAGATTTCCTTAAGTTTAGGATCTAGTTATGGAGCATTATTGTGTTCTTTTGGAAGCGTCATGCTACCTTGTTTCTTCATGTCTCCTGTGTCTCTACATTGATGTCTGCCCATCTGGTATACTTGTCCCTTTTTATTTATAGAGTAGGCTTTATTGGAAAAGAGTTTATGGTTTAGCTGGAATACAGTGTATCACTTGGCTTGTTGCTTTGTCTTTGTTCTAGGTGAGCCCAGGAGCATAGTCTCTGAGTGATTTATTTTGTCTTTTTTTTTTTTTTTTTTTTTTTTTTTGACAGGCAGAGTGGACAGTGAGAGAGAGAGACAGAGAGAAAGGTCTTCCTTTTGCCGTTGGTTCACCCTCCAATGGCCGCCACGGCCGGCGCACCACGCTGATCCGATGGCAGGAGCCAGGTACTTACCCTGGTCTCCCATGGGGTGCAGGACCCAAGGACTTGGGCCATCCTCCACTGCACTCCCTGGCCACAGCAGAGAGCTGGCCTGGAAGAGGGGCAACCGGGACAGAATCTGGCGCCCCAACCGGGACTAGAACCCGGTGTGCCGGCGCCGCAAGGCGGAGGATTACCCTAGTGAGCCGCGGCGCCGGCCTTTTTTTTTTTTTTTTTTTTTTTTTTTTTTTTTTGACAGGCTGAGTGGACAGTGAGAGAGAGAGACAGAGAGAAAGGTCTCCCTTTGCCATTGGTTCACCCTCCAATGGCCGCCGCGGCCGGCGCGCTGTGGCTGGCGCACTGCGCTGATCCAAAGGCAGGAGCCAGGTGCTTCTCCTGGTCTCCCATGCGGTGCAGGGCCCAAGCACTTGGGCCATCCTCCACTGCACTCCCGGGCCACAGCAGAGAGCTGGCCTGAAAGAGGGGCAACCGGGACAGAATCCGGCACCCCAAGCGGGACTAGAACCCAGTGTGCCGGTGACGCAAGGCGGAGGATTAGCCTATTGAGCCGCGGTGCCGGCCTTTTTTATATTGTCTTAATCAGTGTCAGGTGTGTCTTTAAGTGACACAGTAGTCTAGTCTGCTGCAGTTCATAGGGATAGAAGTGTGGCTTTGAGAGTAATAAATATTTCCTTAGGTGTGTGTCTTTATCCATAGAGAGTTAATGTCAATCACCTTGGCAAATGTGATAGCCAGGGCCTTGTTCTTGGTGCTAAGACAAGGGTGGCTGCCCCCTTGTCCTACTGATAAGCCTGAGTAATGATGCAGCTTGTGGCACCAATTATTGTGGATCTAGGACTATGTGATATATATAAACCCTTCATCAGGTCCTTCCAAGAGAGTCCAATTGGTGCTGTGACTTACAATACCAACAGCCCCAGTCCTAGGACTAGGGGGTGTGAACTGAAACCTGTTCCAGTCTTATAGAGTGACTGCAAGGTATACAGGAGATTTTACTCTGGAGGGTATGAGCCCAGAGAGGTGGAATGCACATAGGTTCTTCCCTAGGTCCACCAGGTAGATCCACTGGCACCACAAAATTTAGAACAAAGTGTTACAGTCCTGGTCTTATAGGGTACACTGGGATTATTACCCAGATCTCCCAGGGTGAGAGTGGATTTTTAGGGCTGCTTCTGGTGTTAGCCCCTAGAAGCTAAGGCAAAACCTCCTGGCTTACAAAGAGTGCATGAGCATAGCTCTGGGGCTAATGCCCCAGAATTCCCACAGTTGCCCTGACTCTGATTGTGATGCTGGTAGAAGCACTGCATTACTTCCCTGATTGGGGGGGGGGGGGGTGCGGGATGCAGCTTCCCTGCTGTAAGCCTGGCAGTTGCTCAGACCCCAGTCAGCTCCCCAGGCTGATGTGAAAATCAGCAGGTGACTGTGGAGTTCCCTCTCAGCTAAAACTGCAAGCAGCAGGGCATGCGGCAATTTCTTCCTACCTTAACATGCTAGGATGGCAGCTCACGGCAGGCAGCTGGCTGCACTGAGCGGTGTCTTTCTTGTCGCATGGAGTCTTCATTGTTGTCTTTCACTTTTTTGCCAAAAATTTTCATCACTCAGATCCCTGGAGTCCTTCCCTTTTTCTTTTCATGTCCAAGAACAGCTTAAGTTAGTGTGGCTGTACACTGTTGAGCCATTTTGTGTCTCCTCGATACTGTTTTTAGTTTAAGAATTTATCATGGGACTGGTGTTGTTTCGTATCAGGTAAAGGCACTATCTGTGACTCTGGCAGCCGTATGGGCATCTGTTCAGGTCCCCGCTGCTCCACCTCTGATTCAGCTCCCTGCTAATGGCCTGGGAAAGCAACAGAAGATAGCCCAAGCACTTGGGCCCCTGCCACCCATATGAAAGAACCAGATAAAGCTCATGACTCCTGGGCCACCTGGGCCTGAATCAGGGAATGGAAGATCTCTCTCTCTCTCCCTTTCGCTCTCTCTGTAACTCTGACTTTCAAAATGAATAAATAAATCTCTGCAGGCTAGCACTGTGGCATAGCAGGTAAAGCCACTTCCTGCAGTGCCAGCATCCCATATGGGCTCCGGTTTGAGTCCTGGCTGCTCCACTTCTGACTCAGCTCCAAGCTAATGTGCCTAGGAAAGCAGCAGGAGATGACCCAAATCTTTGGGCCCCTACACCCATGTGGGAGACCAAAAGAAGCTCCAGGCTCCTGGCTTCAGATAGGCCCAGCTCACTCCATTGGGGGAGTGAACCAGCAGATGGAAGACCTCGCTTTCTGCCTCTGCCTCTCTGTAATTCTGCCTTTCAAATAAATAAATCTTTTAAAAAAAGAACTCTGGGCCGGCGCCACAGCTCAATAAGCTAATCCTCCGCCTAGGGGCACCGGCACACTGGGTTCTAATCCCGGTTGGGGCACCGGATTCTGTCCCGGTTGCCCCCCTTCCAGGCCAGCTCTCTGCTGTGGCCCTGGAGTGCAGTGAAGGTTGGCCCAAGTGCTTGGGCCCTGCATCCCATGGGAGACCAGGAGAAGCACCTGGCTCCTGCCATCGGATCAGCGTGGTGCGCCGGCCGTGGCGGCCATTGGAGGGTGAACCAACGGGAAAGGAAGACCTTTCTCTCTGTCTCTCTCTCTCACTATCCACTCTGCCTGTCAAAAAAAAAAAACTCTGAAAAAGTAGTAATAATTCATATAATAATTTATCATGTCTCATCGACCATTTTATCAGCCTCCCAGTTTGCATACTGTGATCTTTTACACCACTGTCACCGGAGTAATCTCTGTGAAACACAGCTATGAACATATCACTCTCCTGCTTAAAACCCGTCTTCAGTGACTATCACCTAAAAGAGAGAAATAAAACTCACAGAAGGACATTAAAGACCTCTCCAGCCTTGTGTTCAGTTCCTCCCCAGACTCATCACTTACACACTGTTGAATAACTGGCAGGTCCCTCTGGAACACTTTGAATGCTTTTAAGGCTCACACAGCTCACATAACCTCGCAGGATTTGCTCTTTTATCTGCCCCCTCTTCTACTTATTCCTCAGGACTTGACTCCCATGTCAGCCTTGTGGAAAAAGAGGGTTTTTTCAGCCCAACCTTTGTGCTGCCCAACATTCAGAGAAGTTTCCCCTTTTGGGCAACCATACAGCCTGACATTTTCTTTATGCAGAAGTTATCAATTGGTTCCTTTGGATTCACTGAATTTAAGTTCTTCCTGTATGTCAGTCTGCCTGCTTTGGCTGCTTGCATTCTCAGAGACAGTACAAAACAGCGCAGTATAACCTGCAGACCCTGCTATCGCCTGGGCTATGATTTCCAATGAAAAACCATGAATCATAGAAGCATAATTTTAATTTTAAAGTATTTTGTTTGTAAAGCAAAGTAAATTTATTTTTAACAATTACCCTTAATTATTAAAATAAATTTAAATTTTAACAATTACCAAAGAACTTATTTCTTTAGCCCAAAATCTGTTGTTAAACTACCCCTTGAGTGTTATATAGGTTCCAAGTACTTCCTGTAGAAAATAAAATAAATTTTAACAGTTTACACAGAAGACTATAATAGAAAACACCTCTTAAGCATATCTTACCAATAGCAAAGAGTGGAAATTGTTAATTATTATATTTAGTATGATGCCTTACATAAAGTGGTATGGTACTCAGTTTTGTTGAAGTTTGTGTAAATGTAGCATTTGAAAAGTGTAATTTATCAGTTTAATTTTATTGTAGTTTATAATCTGTAAGCAGATTCATCTATTAAAGTCTATAAATACTATAGTAAAATAATATTCTGAAATTGTTACAGAACAGCCAACCAAGAGCCAGTTCATCTCCTGATGTTGGATCCAGATTACAAAGAAAATTCTGATGCAGTATAATAGTAATTATTTAATGAAATCATTATTTTTTAGAATTTCCTGTATATGTGTTATATATCTCTGCATTTATTAATGATTTAAAATACTATAGCCATAAGATAAATCATAATATGGGTAATGGGAATAAATTGACTAGTTTACATTTATGCATTGCTTTTATATGATAGTTGTTCTGTTTTTATTGATAATATATTTTTAATGAACAGAAACATTTCATTGTTTCCAACAAGCATGCTCCTGGATATAAATTAATTCTGTTTTAAAAGCAGATATTTTGTTAATCAAATTATGTGTTAGCTGTAGTTGCAAAGCTTTGTTTTCTGAAATTCCTAATAAATTCTATTAATTTTTACAGTGATATAAAAAGTTAATGATTATAACAATCTACCTAAATAGTAAAGCTATTTATTCAAGATGTTTGCAGTATCTCTGTGCTTGGGAGATATTACCAAGGGTTCTTGTTATCAACTCTGCTTGTTCAAAAATTAATGTTAACACTTTATCCAGGGGTGGTTAGTCTATTAAACTCTGACCTCACTAGCAAAACTCACAGGGGACTGATAGCAAAAGTAAAAAATAAACTGCAATCCCAGCTGAATTACTTGAATTGCCTGATCATAATTTCTTTTCCTTATAGGAATGTCTACCTAGGAACCCAGATTTATGTGAGATGCTTGCTTTTTAAATTATAGAAGCAAAGGCAAAAGTTGTATGATCTCAGTTTTTTTTTTTTTTTTCACAGAATTGTGAGTCTCATGCATTCTTTTATTTTCCCTCAACTATTTATACTTCAGACATTCATCTGGACTGTTTTCAGGCTGAATTTTTTACTATGGAATGTTGCAGGGGTGGGGATTCTTTTTTCTTACACAGGCCATTTGGATATTTGTTATATCATTTTCAGGCCATACGAAATTATCAACTTAAAAATTAGCCTACTATAGATCTACTGGATTTCAAGTGTCACTTGTGGTTGCCTTGGCAGGCCCAGACCAGATGATTTGGAGGATCTAATATGGACTGCAGGCAGGACCTTCCCCACCCTTGAAAGTGAATGAAATGGCCAGTGTAAAAACCTACCATATCAATCCAATCTTAAAAGTTTTGGGAGTTTCCCCTCCAGCTATTGGAGAAAATTTGTATTTCTCAACGCCTCATATAAGGTTCTTTATATTCTGAGTCCTCCCTGTTTATCTAGTGTCATGTTTACCAACTTCCCACCATACCAGTTTTTCCAATATGCCAAATTACTTGTACTTCCCCAAGAGAAGCCTGTACATGCACCATACCCTTAGATTGTACTGATTCTCCCCACACGTACATACTTTCATCTACCCGGTAAAATTTTATTCATTCTTTTAAATCCTATTCGGTACAAACCTTCTATTTGTTCCTAATAACCCTCTCTACTACCTCCTCTAAGTAAATTATGTCTTTTGTCTTTTGTACCTTGTACTATATATACACACACACACACACACACACACACATATGTGTGTGCGTGTATCTTCTTCTAGACCAAAAGCTTCTGGAAGGTACACACTGCCATTCATATTTCTATGTGTTAGGAATTAAAATAGAGTACATGGTAGCAAATAAAAAATAATGAATAAAGGAAAAAATATTCAGCTATTTAATTTATCAAACCCTTGCTATATTCTAGGTACCACCCTATGTGTTAGTAGATAGGAGATAAATCATTTGCCATCATGGAGCTCATATTTTAGTGGGAATACAGTTTTTTCAATTTTTTAAATTTATTTGAAAGGCAGAGTTACAGAGAGAAAGGGAAAGACAGAGAAATCCTCCATGCACTGGTTAACTCCCCAAATGGCTATAACTGCCAGGGCTGGGACAGACTAAAAGCAAGAGCCAGGGGCTTCTGGGTCTCCCATGTGGGTGTATGGGACACTTGGGCCAACTTCCACTGCTTTCCCAGGTACATTAGCAGGGAGCTGGATCCGAAGTGGAACAGCCAGGACTCGAACCGATGTTCACATAGAGTACTGGCATCACAGGCAGCGGCTTTACTGGCTACACCACAGTGCCAGCCCCCCAGGAATATAGCTTTAAATATATATTTAAAACATACTGCCAGGTGGTTATAAGTGTACTAAGTGAAAACTGGAACATGGCAGGAGGGTAGAGTGTGATAGGAGCACTATTTTAGATGGAGAGATGAAGCACCAGAGAAAGTCTCTGAGCGGTGATTTTTTTTAACTTTTTTATTTTATTTTTGACAGGCAAAGTTAGAGAGAGAGAGAGAGAGAAAGAAAGGTCTTCCTTCCATTGGTTCACCCCCCAAATGGCCGCTACGGCCGGCGTGCTGTCCCGATCCGAGGCCAGGAGCCAGGTGCTTCTCCTGGTCTCCCATGTGGGTGCAGGGCCCAAGGACTTGGGCCATCCTCCACTGCACTCCCAGGCCACAGCAGAGAGCTGGACTGGAAGAGGAGCAACCAGGACAGAATCCGGTGCCCCAACCAGGACTAGAAGCCAGGGTACCAGCGCCACAGGCGGAGGATTAGTCTAGTGAGCCGCGGCACCGGCCTGAGAAGTGATATTTGCACAGAGATCTGAGTGAGGTAAGAGTTAACTTTTGTGGTAGTGGGAGAATAGCATTCTACTTAGAGGGAATAAGTGTGAAGGATCCAGTACAGCAGCATACTCAATTCTTTTAAAAGGGATACTGTGGTGCCCAAAGAATGTACCTAACGGGGAGGGAGGAGGTGGCTTGTATTTAAGGTTGGGAACTCATTAAAAAGCTTTTGTAATCATCTAAGTTAGAAGTCATTGTTTGAACCAGGTTAATAATGGTAGTGGTAATAAGAAGTGGACAGATACAGAATATGTTTGAAATCCTTCCTTTTTGATGGATAAGATGTTAAATATATAAAGGAGGAGGAATCAAGGATGATTCCAAAAAGATTTTCTGGCTTGGGTAATTGTGTAAATGATAAAACCACTTTCTGAGATGGAATATACAAGGAGAGAAGCAAGTGGGTATTAAAAATCAATTCTTGCCAGCGCCACGGCTCACTAAGCTAATCCTCTGCCTGTAGCGCCAGTACCCCAGCTTCTAGTCCCGGTTGGGGTGCCGGTTCTGTCCTGGTTGCTTCTCTTCCAGTCCAGCTCTCTACTGTGGCCTGGGAGGGCAGTGGAGGGTGGCCCAAGTGCTTGGGCCCTGCAGCCACATGGGAGACCAGGAGAAGCACCTGGCTTCTGGCCTTGGATCAGCGCAGCGCGCCGGCTGCAGCGCGCCAGCCGTAGGGGCCATTTGGGGGTGAACCAATGGAAAGGAAGACCTTTCTCTCTGTATCTCTCTCTCTCTCTCACTCTCTAACTCTGCCTGTCAAAAAAAGAAAGAAAGAGAGAAAGAGAGAAAGAAAAGAAAAGAAAAGAAGAAAAGAAAAGAAAAGAAAGAAAATCAATTCTTTTGATTTGTTTTTAGCTATATACATGGTGATATTGAATAGGCAGTTAGAGAAACAAGTCTGGAATTCAGGGATGAGGTGGTAGCTAAACATATAATTTGGGGAATGTTGGTATATAGATGATATTTATAGCCATGAAATTGGATGTGATGTAGAATTCTGAAGAGCAAAGCATGAAATTGTAACTGAGTCAGTTAGATGTTGACTGAGAACTTTCTAGTGGATTTGACTGTAGAAAAAAAGTTTCAGTGAGATATTGGGCAAAAAAACCTGTTTGTAAGGGATTCAAGAGACAACAGAAAAGAGATTACCATAGGAAATTACTGGTAACATAGTAATAAGAGTAAAAGTCAGACAAAATTAAAATAGAATAATGATCACTCCAATTGTCCACATCCTCCTTCCTGAAACTTGTAAATATGTTGTCATACATAGCAAAATGAACTTTGCAGATACAACTAAGTTAAAGATCTTGAGATGCAGATGTTTTCCTGAGTTATCCAAATGAGCCCAGTATAAACATAAGTGTCCCTATAGGTGAAAGAAAAATGCAACAGAGTCATTTTCAGGGTCAGAGAGTTGGAGATGCCACACTACTGGCGTTGAAGGTAGAGGAAGGAAACCAAGAAATATGTGTGGCCTGTAGAACGAGAAAAGGCAAGGAAACAGATTGTCCCCTAGAACTTACAGAAGTAAGACAGCTACCAATACCTTGATTTTAGCCCAGTGAAACCCATTTCTGGCTATCACCTTCAAAACTGTAAGATAATAAATTTGTGTTGTTTTTGCCACCAAATTTTTGGTAATTTGTTATAGCATCAATAAGAAGCTAATACACTGGGCAGGAATTTGACACAATGGTTGGATGCTACATATGATGCCCACACCCCATGTCAGAGTGCCTGGGTTTGAGTCCCAGCTCTGCTTCCAATTCCAGCTTCCTGCTGATGCATACCCTGGGAGGCAGCAGTGATGACTCAAGTATTTCAGTCCCTGCTATCCACATGGGAGACCCTAATTGAGTTCTGGGCTCCTGACTTTAGCCTGGCGTATTTCTGGCTGTCATAGACCAGTGGATGGAATCAATCAATCAATCTCTCTCTCTCTCTCTCTCTCTCCCTTTCAAATAAAATGCAAACAAAAATTTTCAGAAAAGAAACTGAAACACTAACAACATATTTACATGTTGTGGAGATTAACACTTGCACATTTTTGGAGGGCCATTATTCTGTCCACAAAAGCCATAATTTATCCTCTTAGTCCCTCAAATGCACATCTATCCCACATGCAAAATACACTCACCCTCTTCAAAGGTTCCCAAAGGTCTCGTCCTATTAGATCATCAACCCAAATTCAAAAATCTCATGTAAATACAAACAGATCAGAAACTCTAAATCTAAATCTAAATGAGATATGGATGAGCATTTTACTATAGGCAGCAAGAAGAAAGCAAGCAGTACCATTCAACATCTTGCATATCCCAGACTAAATATCCAATTTCATCATTTTTTTTCTACTTTCCGTGTAACTACATAACACAATTCCACTGTTTTCTGCCACTTTATAACAAGGATCCCCTTTAAGTTTCCATTAACATGTTCCTCATTTTCTTCTGAATACTGGCACTAACTTTAAAATCCATATTTCTACCAACAACCTGTTCCTGATGACTTAAGCCTTCTCCAAAATGATACATCTTTGCTTTACCAGGCTCTTTACTCCTCTTTATTCACTGCAGAGTAATTAACATTCATATTTCTACTAAGTCTGTTCAATGTAGATTTTTCTTGGCAATTCCTCAATTCTTCCAGCCTTTGCCCACTGCCCAATGTTAAAGCCACTTGCACATTCTTAGGTATGTATTACAGCAGTACCCCATTTCCAGTACAAAATCTGTGTTAGTTTCCTATTGCTGCTATAACAAACAACCACAAACTGAATTGCTTTTATAAAAATACACAAATTTCATCTTACGGTTCTACAAATATGACACTAGCCTTGCTACAAAAAATCAAAGTATAAGTGGGGCTATGCTCTTTTCTGGAAGCTCTAAGAGAGAATCTGTTTCTTAGCCCTTTTTTTAAGATTTATTTATTTATTTGAAAGGCAGAGTTACAGAGTCAGAGACAGAGACAGAGAGAGGTCTTCAATCCACTGGTTCATTCTCCAAATGACCACAACAGCTGGAGCTGGGCCTAGCCAAAGCCAGGAGCCTGGAGTTTCTTCCAGGTCTCCCACGTGGGTGCTGGGGCCCAATGACTTGGACCATCCTCTACTGCTTTCCCAGGCCATAGCAGAGAACTGGATTAGAAGTGGAGCAGCCAGGACTTGAACTGGCACCCAGGGATGCCCACACTGTAGGCAGCATCTTTTACCTGCTAAACCACAGTACTGGCTCCTCTTAGCCTTTTCTAATTTCTAGAGGTCACCTGTGTTCCATGGCTCAAATTTCCATTCCTTGCCTTCCAAGCCAGCAATAATAGGTCCAAGTCTTTCACTACATTTTCTGCCTCTCTTTTCCACTTTTGAGGACCCTTATGATTACACTGGGTCTCTCTGGATACTCCTGTGTATCTAGCCTAGGGGCAGTTGACTAGCAAACTTAATCTTATTGACAAATTTAATTCACCTTTGCATGTAACCTAACCTAGTCACAGGTTCTGGGATTAGGAAGTGGACACTTGGGGGAATTGGGGTAGAATGGGACAGGGGAGGGCCTTATTTTGTCTACTACAGGTATATAGAGTCCAAGGAAGACTTGAGTGACACAGACTACTAGTTGTCCTCTAGTATTCAGTCTCCCCCTTTTTCCTTAGTAATAAAATCTGCTTTATGGGCACCTAATCACAAAACAGTGAGGTATTTTTTTTCACAAGTGAAAACAATGTTACCCAGTCTTTCTTGCAGCTAAAAATGGTCATATTTAGAACCATTCCCTTAAGGAAAGGGGGAAAGCTTTCCGTTTCCCCTTCTACTCCTTCCTTCTTCATTCTTCTAGAATGTAGACTTAAGGTATATCATGGTGTTACCCAGACATGTCTCATATCCAGGGTTGATGGGGAAGCAAGCTAGAAGAAAGCCAGGCCCTCGATGACTTAAAACAGACTCACTCTACCTGCTAAGAACTTTTATGTAAACAAAAAATTGACTTTGGTTTAAGCCACTGATATTTTTAATCTCTGTTGAAACAACTGAATTTGGACCCAAGCTAACACGTTTTTTAAGGTTGGAAATACTATAAAGTATAGTATAAAGTATAAAGCTATACTTACCTTCAGAAGCAGATGAATTCCTCACCCAAAATTTAGTTCAAATGTAGACTGATGATACCACACACTAGACCAAGAGGATATGAAGTTTTATTATTATGTAATTGAGGCCTCCAGGACCACAGATCAGGCCTCCCTAGAACTTCAGAAATGGCTTGAAAAAGAATAAGGAAAGGAGACTGGTTTGGGGTTTTATTGCAATTAGAGGGTAGCATCCATCTAAGGGTTCCCATCTACAAACTGAGAATTGAATCTACAGGTTTAAATCTCCAACTAAAACCATAAGAAAAAGCACATAAGTTTTTTTTAAAAGATTTATTTATTTATTTATTTGAAAGAATTACACAGAGAGAGAAGGAGAGGGAGAGAGGGAGAGATCTTCCATTCTGCTGGTTCACTCCCCAATTGGCCGCAATGGCTGGAGCTGCACCTGTCAGAAGCCAGGAGCCAGGAGCTTATTCCCAGTCTCCCACACAGGTGCAGGGGCCCAAGCACTTGCGCCATCTTCTAATGTTTTCCCAGGCCATAGCAGAGAGCTGGATTGGATGTGGAGCAGCCGGGACTCGAACCAGTGTCCATATGCGATGCCGGCACTGCAGGCAGCAGCTTTACCTGCTATGCCACAGGGCCAACCCTACATGGGATTTCTCATCAGCAGGCCCACATATGGGGCAGAGGGAATAAAGGAGGAATGAGCCTTGAAAGTTGTCATCCATTAAACATCAAAAACTTGGATTGGACCCTGTATAACACATAGTATATTTTTATGCAGTTAAGAATAATTCAAAAGATAAAATCATATTCATAGAAGCAAAGTCTTTGGGTCCATAATGTGAATTAGGCTTCAGTGCAAGGGGAGAGGTTCGCCTTACATAGGAGCACTGTGAAGGGAAGAGATAAATAGAAATACAGAATCAAGTAAATGTGGAAATGTAGCAGTAGTAGACTTTATTTTCTGTTAAATAATAAGCAAAGTCTTCAACTGAGTAAAGAGAGGGATGAAGAGCTTAGAAATTGGAGAGAAGATGTGAAATATTTATCTCACAGAGCTGAAGAATGAATTGTAATAAAAGGGTATCTCAAAAGTTTTAGAAATTTCATACTATCTTTCAATTCCATTTTTCTATGAATTTTTTGAAGTACCCTCTTGGAGAAACTTGAGGCATTTGGTTATAATTTTAACGAGTTGTGCTTTGCCTATTTATTGTCAATTCATCTAGAATAGTGATTGGATTTGACCAAGGTTGAGTTTTTACCAAGTGTCTCAACCTAGGTTTCCCAAAAGTCATCTGAGGCAAAGGAATGAAGCTACAAGAGATACAAGGCAGGCAAGGGGAAAAGCCAAAGGAGAATAAGATAATTGAGGCCAAAAACTGAGTCATTGAGATAGTGAGTGGATTGTTTATATGGATGTTGAAATCACTGAAAATGATAGTAAGTATATTAGTGACAATAAAATAAGCCAGTTGCTAAAATAGTTTATTATGGGGAGTTTCTTGGATGAAGTCTGATAATTAACTAGAGTAGTTAGAAATTGTTAGGAGTTGGAATATTCTCATGGCATGTATTTCAAAAGGGATGGAGCTTTTAAAAGAGATGAAAAATGGTCTAGGATAGCACCTCACAAATTTTAGTGTACTTACATATCACCTAAGGATCTTGGTAGATAGATTTTTCCAGTTCAGTAGGTCTAGGGTGGGATGCAGGTAATACCAATACTTCTGGCCCATGGTCCACACTTCGAAAAACAAGGGTCTAGGTTAGAACAAAGATTTGCTGCATGCTGGGATCACATGGGAGCTTTGAAAAATTAAGATGTCTGGGTCATTCCTGGGTACAACTCAGACATTTGGGACATTTGCCAAAGAATTCTAATTCTCATGCAAGGTTGGAGAACACTGTTCTAGAAGCATCTATGAGAACTACCCTTTTTGGTCACTCACCTTTCTAAATCCAGTAGTTCACAGGTAAGAGGATCAAAAATCTAGTCTGCCCTCAAGAGAAATGCCAATGGCACTGTCAGTCCAGGTACCATCTCCCACTTATCATACTGGAAATACATTGACAAATTCTTCTCCTTTGGACATTCTTTTTCTGGATTTCTCTTAGGTACCAGTCTATCAATAAAATAGCACTACTACATAAACAATTAACTATTAGTTCTAGTCAAGTTTATTAGATTTATGAAATACTTTCATACCTCAGGAACAAATTTGTTGTGCTTCTCATTTTCAGTGTATAAATGTCCGTGTCATTCCTTCTTTCACTTATTAAATAATAAATACTGTCAGGGCCAGCATCACAGTGCTCAGGTTAAGCCACCACTTGCAAGGTCAGTGTCCCAAGGCCAGTTTGAGTCCCCGTTGTTCTGCCTGATCCAGCTCCCTACTAGCACCTGGGAAAGCAGCAGAGGATGGCCCAAGTGCTTGGGCTACTGCCACCCACATGGGAGACCTGTATGGAGTTCTAGACTCCTGGTTTCAGCCTGGCCCAGCCCCAGCTGTTGCAGCCATTTTGAGGAATGAACCAATGGATGGAAGATCTCTTTCTCATTCTGTTTCTCCCTCTCTATCTTTTTTACTCTGCCTTTCAAATAAATAAATAAATCTTTTTATAAAATGTTAAATACTGCATATGTGCCAAAAGCTTTATTATATTCTGAGAATACTCCATGAGTATAAAATAGCCATCTTTGCTTAGTCTGGGATCTACATTTCCACAATACAGTTAAGACTGTGAAAGTGAGCAGAAGCCATTATCCTCAGAAGTCCCTTGTGGTCAGTCCCAGTGATGGCAAAGAGGTGCCAAGCAGCTCCTGGCTTGTTCTTACTCTTCCCCACTCTACCACATCTTCCTAACTGTGGGCCCTAATGAACAAAAGCAGACCCAAGCCTACCGCCAGAATCCAGGCTAGGTAATGGATATATAGGACCTCTCTGTATCATTATGATAATTCTGTAAGACTAAAATTATTTCAAAACAAAAAGTAAAAATTTCTCAAAATATTTAAAATCTTGTTGCACCATATGTCCCAATTTTTGGTTCAGAAGAAATGTCACTATAATTATATAAAATATTGAAACATACATTCTTTTTAAAGCATTAAGAATGTGTATATATATACACACACACACACACACACACACACATATATACTTTGTGGATTATACAAAGCAATATCCTTCCCACAGGAATCAGTACTTTAAACAGTCTATTTCAAAACTGCATTCCAAGCTCAATATAATGACACTAATATAATGACACTACAGAAGAAAATCTCACTCTTGCTAAAATAGGAAAGAACCTCAAGGTGCTTGATAGCACAGCAGTATCTCCCACTGCATCTGGGGAAGCTGCAAAGGTAAAAGCTCTCTGGATGGGGAAACACTGTGAAAGACTTTTTGAGGTCCATTTTTGTCCTCACTTGTCCACAGCACTCTGACCCATGCCAGGAGAGGCTTCACTAATAGATTCTCATTGTCACCAGCCCCCTTTTATTTCTATCATGTGTTTTATCAATATGACAAAAATACTCTTCTGTAACTGCCACAGTAAAGGGGAAAAACATTAAGTTCAGGTTATTTGATATAGATATAGATATAGATATAGATATAGATATAGATATAGATATAGATATATGCCAAGGAAAAAATGCTTATGTCTTGCAGTAAAGACCTTTATCCTGTAATAGCAGCTAATATTTATTGAAAGTTTACAATTTGCCATGTCTTGTGAAAAATTGTTTATATGCAGAATTTCATCTAATCGGCCTAGCAACCCAATGAGGTAAGTAGTATTGTTGTGTCCATATTTCAAATGAGGGAACAAAGATGTAGCAAGGTTGAGTACTGTGCCCAAGATCATAAAGCTAAGAAAATACAAATCCAGGAAAAAAAATCAAAGTCTATCTGACTCTAAAGCTGACTTGACCCTTATAATGTACTTAGGTCTCTACACTGTAGAATTTTCTAGATAATTATGAGTTTGGAAATACAAGGTTTAGAAGAAGGTAAAAATATTTTTAAATAAATTTTTTGTGAACATACCTAAAGGAATATATATAACGAAAACTTTCATAGCAGATATATAACCACTTGGATGGAAAATTGTTTTATTTGCTATCTGAGTACTTAGGACATGTTGAAACTTGACTCTAAATCCTTTACACTTTTGTAAACCACACTTTAAGGTAGTAGATACCCTGTCTTCTAAATACCAAATGTGTCAGGGTCATTACCTTATGGAAATGTAGTAGACAAAACCACTTTACCTAGTTGGCTGAGTAAATAATGCAAAGTAAGGATAGGATGGAAAAACAAAGGTTATTTAGTGTTAGATGTTGTACTTTAAGGTGACTATCATCCTCCAGGGTGACATGAGAGGAATATTTGGGCACCTAAATTATCCTCCAGAATACCATTTCCCTTATATTTAGTGAAGTCTAACTTTCCTTCACTATCAGCAAGTCAAAACTGTCTTCTGCTTGCTATGGCAGTTAGATAGCTGATTTATAGTGCTATAAACAAAATGAGAGGGTAGACTGCTCAACAGACTGCATAGGAAATTACCTCATTACAGCATCTGTTCATAGCACTCTTATTTGCTCACTTACTAGGTAGGTATTTTAAGCACTGCCTATGTGCCAGACACTGTACCATAGCTAGAGAAACAAAAATGAGTAACACATACCCTGAGCTCTAGTATAGTCCATTTGTTGGGGAAAAAAGACAAAAATAATCAACTATGACAAGGATGAACTTGGCCCAAAAAAGTGAAGGAGAGAAAGTACATACTTGGACTTAACTCTGGCAGAGAAAACCAGGATGTTGGGGCTTGAGGTATGCAAGTTGGGGTTCACCAGACAGACAGAGACGGAAACAATATTCCAGAAAGAGAACAGCATGTGCAGGCAGTTACAAGTAGGTCAATGTGGCTGCCGTTCAGACTGCAAGTTGGGGAGGGGCAGGATATGAGACTGGAAAGACAAACATTAGCCAAGTGGACACCGATAGTTGCCTTGTTTTAGCACATTTGTTTTAATAATAGCATATGTCTTATCAGTGCATCCCTAACTCAGTGTGTACCATGGAGTAGTCCTCAAATAACAGTAACTAACAGTCCAACAATTTTTTCAAGTATGTTTTTATGTCTACCAGTCTGTTGTATAACTAGGTCACCTCTATCAAGCAGTTGTCTCAGCTTTGAAAACTATGTAATATATTGCCCTCTAGTGGTTATAAGACAATATATGTTTCTATCACAGTGGATGCCTGCAGCTTTTTCAAAAATTTATTTTTCTTTACTTGGAAGGCAGACAGAGATCTTCCATTCACTGGTTCACTTCCCAAATGGCCACAAGAGCCAAGACTGTACCAGGCCAAAGGCGGAAGTCCCAAACTCAGCTTTTACTCTCTTTAATAACAAACTTACCTATGTGATATACTCATATTTTCCATTCTGTTGTATTATTTTTAATTAGTTATTCATTTGAGAGGCAGAGAAACAGAGAATGCTCCCATCCTCTGGGACAGCTGGGGATGGGCCAGAGTTGGGGCCAGACCTAATAACAGGAACTCAATCCATGTCTCCCCCATGGGTTGCAGAAACCCAATTGCTAGAACCATCATCAGTGCCTCACAGGGTCTACTTAAGTAGGAAACTAATGTCAGAAACCAAAGCCAAATATAAAACCCAGGTAATCCGACATAGGGCACAGGCTCTTTACCTGCATTTTGACCACTAGGCTAACTGCCTGTCCAAATTTTATTTTAGAAACAATACTGATAAAAGGCAATTGAATCAGTAGTAGTTTACTACCCACTTGACAGTCAATAGTTTGATAATGCTTTTTTTTATTTTAATATGTTGTTATATGTCACATATACTACAGTTCATGATTTAATTCCTTCTGAAAATATCTATGACCCAACTTTTTTTCAAATAGTAAATTGGTTAAGTTTAATAATACAAATAATGATACAAATAAAATTTCCTGCACACTACTACTAATAATTATATGTACAAAATATGTTAACTTTGCTAACACATATACTCATTTCCCTTATTATTGTAATTCTCTTCTAAAAATCCTTGTTTACATTTATTCCTCATAGTTAAAAGATTATCTCCTTTGATAAAAGCATATTCTAGAGAAGAAAAAATACCTGTAAAGTATGCTTTTACAGATTTCATATGAAGCTGGATTACAGACCCAATAACAAATTTTCTGTACTGAAAGAGCAGTTTGCCTGCCACAAAAGCATCTTCCTGGGGCCAGTGTTGTGGTGCAGCAGATCAAGCCAACGCCACTTGCAAGACTGGTGGCCCCTATCAGACTGTTGTTTTGAGTCCTGGCCACTCCACTTCTGATCTAGCTTCCTACTAATGTGCTGGGGAAAGCAGCAGAAGACAAGCCCAAGTGCTTGAACCCCTTTCACCCACATGGGAGACCAAGATGGAGTTCCTGGTTCCTGTGGCCCAACGCTGGCTGTTGTAGCCATTTGGTTAGTGAACCAGTGAATGGAAGATTCATATTCTCTCTCTCTCTCTTTCTCTCCCCACTACCCTGTTCCTCCTTCTGGGCCTATGCTTTTCAAATAAATCTTAAACAAAAAATATGACCATTTCAATGCAATTTTTAAAAAAAATTTCCAGGGTGTTCCTTACCCACAAATATTGCTGAAAGGGACACCTATAACTCCAGAATCAAAATATGAGTAAGCCGGCCAGGCACTGTGGCATAGTGGGCAGCATCCCATATGGGCACCAAATCCCAGCTGTTCCACTTCCGATCCAGCTCTCTGCTGCGGCCTGGGAAAGCAGCAGAAGATGGCCCAAGTCCTTGGGCCCCCGCACCCACATGGGAGACCCAGAAAAAGTTCCTGGTTCCTGACTTCAGATCAGCTCAGCTCCAGCCATTGTGGTCATCTGAGGAGAGAACCAGCGGATGGAAAACCTCTCTCTCTCTCTTTGCCTCTGCCACTCTGTAGATCTCCCTTTCAAATAAACAAATAAATCTTTAAAAAAATGAATAAGCATAAATTTGCTTTATTTCCTCTGATATTCATATATGAATGTCAGTGAAAATAAGCTCTCTAACAACTTACGTTAGTCTAACTTTAGTTCTACTGGTTGGTACTTTTAAAAACAAAGTATGAAAATGATGGTAGAATATTTCTCTACAGAATGGTAAACTAAATATAAAAAAAATACAGTGTTAAAGGGTTTCCTGAATTATCTCTATAACTTCTGGCTCCTGAAATTTGGATCATGACCTAACAATATGTATAAAATATACTTTAAAATATGTACTCTGTTTTTCATATTTACTCTATTTTATTGCATACATAGTAGTTGTAATAATGTAATGTTTTTGTCTAGAGATTTTACTAATCCAAGGTATAAATTCAAAAAGTAAACTTTCCAAAAATATTAAAGAAGTAACATCAACTATGCCAAAGTCCTCCTGTTAAATGTGAAATCTAAGTATTTTTAAATGCCATTAATTAACGCATTAACATCTGTGAAACTAATGTCCATGGAAATAAAACTAATATTTTGCCTTTTTTATTTCTACAGTCCAGCAAAGGAAAAAAACATTTATGGAAAAGAGATTCTTGTAAGTTATATTTGTTGGAAATCAATTTAAAGAAATGTGATTTATTTCTGTATTTACCCACTATAACTTGATTAAGTCCTCCTTAAATCATCTCTGTACTTGGGACTGGGAACTTCAGTAGAGATCAAATACAGTCTCATTAGTCAAGAAATTTATAGTCTACAAGATCTTAAAGGCTGGCAAACAGGCAGTCAATAGCGAATATGTTAAACATTCCAACAGGAGTAAACACAGATTATAATAAAATTATGTAGAATGGGAATCTAATCCAGATTTGGGCTGTGAAGGCAGCGTTCTTGGAAAATGTGACTACTAAACTGAGATCTGAAGAATGGGCCAGACGAGCCAAGATGAAAAAGAAAGGAGTAATTTCATACTTTAGAAATAGTTGTCAAACTCAGCCTGCTTTACCCTTACTTCATAAATCTCCAAATCAAAGAGTACTGAGGAGAGCTTCCAGGCAAAGAAAGCAATTGGAAGCATTTTTACCTCTATTCCTTCCTGAAACTCCACTTACTTGATAAGAATTAAAAGGCAAGAGGGAGACAGCACCAGACTTTGAAGATTAGAAAGCAGGTGATCAACTGATAATTGATGTAGATAAGGGAAACCACGGGGTGGCAGTGGGAGAAACCTAAAACCAGCTCGCCTGTCCTGCAGAGCTACAGAAAGGCTCAATTTGAAAGACAACAGGTAGTCCTGAAAACTGGGGGTAAAGTCAAAGTCTGTGCAGAAATACACCCCAGATCCAAACCCCACACACCTGAGCAACTCCCTTTCTTTGACCAAAGCAACAACATTAAATTTTCAAAGTGAGAATAAAAAAGTTTTTGTAACTTGTTAAAAAAAAAAAAAAAAAAACTGGGGGAGCACCTTGGCTGTTGTAGCATATAAAGACCTGGACTCTTTGCCTCAATGTAGGACAATTCTGAAATAAATGACAGCACACGAACAAGAAACAAAAAAAAATCTAACTTTTTAAAAGAAAATATACTGGCCACCGCCGTAGCTCAATAGGCTAATCCTCCACCTATGGCGCGGGCACCCTGGGTTCTAGTCCCAGTTGGGGCACTGGATTCTGTCCAGGTTGCTCCTCTTCCAGTCCAGCTCTCTGCTGTGGCCCGGGAAGGCAGTGGAGGATGGCCCAAGTCCTTGGACCCTGCACCTGCATGGGAGACCAGGAGAAGCACCTGGCTTCTGGCTTCAGCTCAGTGTGGTGCGCAAGCAGTCATTGGAGGGTGAACCAACAGAAAAAGGAAGACTTCTCTCTCTCTCTCTCTCACTGTCCACTCTGCCTGTCAAAAAAAAAGAAAGAAAGAAAGAAAATATACTACCTATAATAATAACAGAATGTTAAGGACTAAAGATGAATCTTTAAAAAGATACGCAAGAGGTGATGTTGCAACACAGCAGGTTAAGCCACCACTTGGGATGCCCACCTCCTATATCAGGGTGCCTGTTCAAGTCCCAGGAGCTCCTCTTAAATACAGGTCTCTGCTAATAAGCCTGGGAGGCAGCAGATGATGGCTCAAATACTTGGTCCTCTGCCACCCATGTGAGAGACTCAGATGGAGTTCCTGGCTCCAGGCTTTGGCCTGACCTAGCAACAGTCAGGGGTGGGCCAAGCTGAAATCAGGAGCCGGGAACTCCATCAGGGTCTCTGGGGTGGATCCAGGGGCCCAAGAACCTGGGCCATCATGTGCTGCCTTCCCAGGCACATTAGTGGAGAGTTGAGTCAGAAGCAGAGCAGTGGAGGCTTGAACCAGCACCCTGACGTGGGATCCAGTCTTACAGGTGGTGGCTTAACCTGCTGCACCAAAATGCTGGTCCAAATAAATCTTTAAAATATATATATGTACACGACTTTTCTATGTTTAAAATCAAAATAACTATTAAAAATCAATTTTAAGGTTTTTAAAAAGTGATGAGACTTCAACAATCTAATATTAATGTGTGACTATATAAAGAGGTCATAGAAATCAATAAAAGAGGAGCAGGCATTTGGTGCAGTAGTTAGGATGCTGCTTGGTTACATCCCATATAGGAGTGCCTGGTTACAATGCAGCTACTCTGTTTCGGGTACAGTATCCGGCTATTTATGCATCCTGGGAATCAGCAGATAATGGCTCAGGTACTTGGGTTCCTGCCACCCACAGTGGAGGTCTAGATTGAGTTCCTGACTCCTGGCTTTGGCCTGGCTAGCTATTAGAAGATCTCTTTTTCTCTCTCTACTTTTCAAAGAAGTAAAATATATTTAAAAAGAAATAAAGAAAAGACAAATGCCACAATTAAATCAATAGTTGATTCATAAAAGAATTACAAATGTGAATAAGAATATAAAAATATTTGATCTCAGAATCAAATAAATGAAGGTTTGGTGATAGCTGGGGTCTGGGGGCTAGCCTTGCAGTTAAGATGCCCACAGTGGAATACCTGGGTCCAACTCCCAACTGCAACTTCTAACTCTATTTTCCTGCTAACACAGACCCTGAAAGGCAATAGTAATGGCCCAAGTTAGGGGGTTCCTGCCACCTACATGGGAGACCTAGATTGTATTTCTGACTCCTGGCTCTGCTCCCAGCCAAACCCTAGCTATTGAAGGCATTTGGAGAATAAACCAGGGGATAGGAGCTCTCTCCTTTTCTCTCTCTCTTTCTCTTCCCCCCTTCTCTCTTTCTCTTCTCCTCTGTGTGTGTCTGTGTATTGTGTGTATCTTTCTCTTTGTCTCTCTGCCTCTCAACTAAAGGTGAAAAGCATTTTTAATTTTTTTAAATATAAAACTGAGACTATTTGTAGTTATACATCTAAGAAAATTTTAAAAATGTCCACACAAACACTTGTACATTAATGTTCATACTAACATTATTCATAATAACTAATAAGAGGAAATAACTCAAATGTCTATCAACTGATAAACAGATAAATAAAATGTGTTACAACTCAACGATGGAATATTACTCAGCAATAAAAAAGAATGAAATATAGATCCAAGGTGCAACAGGGATGAATTCTGGGAAGATCATAGTAAGTAAAAATAAGGCAGTCATAAGAGACCACATATTACATGATTCCATTGATATGGAATGTCCAGAATAGGCAAATCCACAGAAGCAAAAAATAGGTTAGTGGTTTCCAGGGGTCAGTAAGGGGAAAATAGGGAATGACTAATGGGTATGCAGTTTCTATTTGGGATTATAAAAATATTCTAAAACTAGGTAGTGAGGATGCTTGCACAACTCCATAAATGCATTAAAAGCCACTAAATTTTATACTTTTTAGGAGTAAATTTTATGATATTTAAACTGTATCTTTTTTTTAAGATTTATTTATTTTTTACTTAAGAGAGTTACACAGAGAGAGGAGAGAGAGAGAGAGAGGGCAAGAGAGGTCTTCCATCCGTTGGTTCACTCCACAGATGGCCGCAAGGGCCAGAACTGCGCAGATCCGAAGCCAGGAGCCAGGAGCTTCTTCTGGGTCCCCCACATGAGTGCAGGGGCCCAAGGATTTGAGCCATCTTCCACTGCTATCCCAGGCCATAGCAGAGAGCTAGATTGGAAGAGGAGCAGCCAGGACTAGAACCGGCGCCCACATGGGATGCTGGCGCTTCAGGCCAGGGCATTAACCCACTGTGCCACAGTGCCAGCCCCTTTAAATTGTATCTCAATATAGCCCTTGTGAAAGATAAAACCAGAAAAGACATTAAAAATACTTTAAGAAGAAGTCTAGGGCAGAAGACTATAACCAAATTAAAAGAGACAGAACCAGAAGGAAATCACAATTCCAGCAAATCAATTTCATGGATAAGTAAGTTTAATTAAGTTATAATCAAATTCAGTTAAGTAAAACTATTAAGATCCTTTTAAGGACTAGAGTTTAGAACAGTGTCACAGAATGTGTTTCAGAGAACAAGGACTGTTTATTCCTTGCCTTGAAAAAAAAATATTTTATTTTTAAAAACGACTAAAGCCACAAATTTAGCAAGCAGATACCGTTTTTCTAGGATAATCTAGCTGATCTATACCTACTAATGAAAAATATTCTATTGTCATTTATTTAGATTATTTACAAAATGTGCATACTACCTGGAGAAAGATTTTCAGATAGTTTTTCTCCAAATGGGTTGATCAGGCAAAAGTATCATCAAAGACCCATAGATGCTATCAGAGTATTATAAGAAAAGACTTGGAAAATGTACATGATGAGGAAGCCAAGAAAACCTTTAATCCAAATAAATCATGAGCCAGAAGTTTCTTTTTAAATAGGAGAGAATGAAATCACATCTTCTATGAAACCAATTCAGTTCATTTCCGTTGCGAACCAGCAAGACATTATGGGATTTCATTGATGATGTTAGTTTGTTAATCCTTTTTTGGTTGAATTCATGTATCCGATCCATACAAAATATAATCTCCAAGAAACATCGGCTGTTTACCCTACACAGTACTTTCACTGACATATTCTTCCAAAGTAATTCTTAAATAACTTATGTAACTTTTTTAACATGATATTTTATCTATCTTTTTTGAGATAACATACTTTTAATTTACCTTATAGTCAAAAGCTTAATGGTTCTACTAATTAAACTCTTCAACAAATACAAGTAAAAAGACTGTAGTCCAGCAGGAAAACAAGCAACGCCTATAAACAATAATTGCATGAGAAGATATTCAACCTCACTCATAAAAAGTCATTTTAAAATAATCACAATATCATAAAAACTATAGTAGTATACAGCTTCTATCAATTTCCTTGATAAAGATTTAAAACAAAGTTTGACAAAACTCTGTTTTAAGCAAAATCGATATACATGGGCATTTCTCTCTTTTGTAGCTTTTTTAAATTTTAGCTCCCACATATAAGAAAGAAGTTTATGTAACTTTTATTCTTTTTAAAAGACTTATTTATTTATTTATTTGAAAATCAGAGTTACACAGAGAGAGAAGGAGAGGCAGAGCTAGAGGTCTTCCATCTGCTGGTTCACTCCCAATTTGGCCGTGACAGCCAGAGCTGTGCCAATCCAAAGCCAGGAGCAAGGAGCCAGGAGCTTCCTCTAGGTCTTCCCTTGTGGGTGCAGGGGCCCAAGCACTTGAGCCATCTTCTATTGCTTTCCCAGGCCATAGCAGAGAGCTAGATTGGAAGTGGAACATCCGGGATTCAAACACGTGCCCATATGGGATGCCAGCACTGCAGGTAGCAGCTTTACCCACTATTGCCATAGTGCCAGCCCTGTCATAATTTTAAATTATTTATATAATTTCATCTTTCAACATGGGTACCCAAAGAAATATCAAAGCATACTTTTAAAATTTTAAAGAAAATAGAAACAAAAAAGGAATCACCCAAAGGAATAATATATTCAAACACTGTGTTTCAAATATTTAGACGTCAGGAGTATAACCTTTTAACTCTAATACAGGTGTCTCTTAAGTTTCTTTTTATTGTTATTTATCAGGAAATCTACAATAGTATTAAAAATCTACATCTTAGGGCCACACTCTCATTAAAATAATCTTAAATGTTTCTACTCCAATATACTATTTTAAGAATTTATTATTTTCAAAAAAAATGATGCTTTTAATATCCCACAATCTCCAGAGTACATTTAATTTTAAGATACAATTCATGGCCGGTGCTGTGGCTCAATAGGCTAATCCTCCGCCTGCGGCGCCGGCACACTGGGTTCTAGTCCCAGTCGGCGCTCCAGATTCTGTCCCAGTTGCCCCTCCTCTAGTCCAGCTCTCTGCTATGGCCCAGGAGTGCAGTGGAGGATGGCCCAAGCGCTTGGGCCCTGCACCAGCATGGGAGACCAGGAGAAGCACCTGGCTCCTGCCTTCAGATCAGCACAGTGCGCCGGCCGCAGCAGTCATTGGGGGGTGAACCAACGGTAAAGGAAGACCTTTCTCTCTGTCTCTTTCTCTCACTGTCCACTCTGTCTGTCAAAAAAAAAAAAAAAAAGATACAATTCAAACTTCATCTTAATGGATTTTTTTTTCTAAGATTTATTTATTTGAAAGGCAGAGTTACAGAGAGGGAGATGCAGAGAGAGAAAAAGATCTTCCATCCACTGGTTCACTCTCCAAATGGCCACAACGGCTGGAGCTGGGCCAATCTGAAGCCAGGAGCTAGGAGCTGCTTCTGGGTCTCCCTCACGGATGCAGGAGCCCAAGCACTTGGGCCATCTTCTGCTGCTTTCCCAGGCCATAACAGAGAAGTGGATCAGAAGTGAAACAGCTGGGACTTGAACTGGCACCCATATGGGATGCCACTATGCCACAGTGCCTGCCCCTTAGTGGATTATTTTAATATGAATTTTTTCAGATTAAAACAATCAGATAGTAACTTAATGGGGGCCAGCATTATGGCATAGCAGATAAAGCTGTCGCTTACAACACTGGCATCCCATATCAGAGCTCCAGTTCAAGTCCTAGCTGCTTCACTTCTGATCCAGCTCCCTGTTAAAGATCTGGGTAAAGCAGCAGAAGATAGCCCAAGTATTTAGATGCTATAACCCACATGGAGGACCCAGATGAAGCTCCTGGCTCTTGGCTTCAGCCTGGCCCAACGCTGGCCATCTGGAGAATGAGCCAGCACATGGAAGATGTCATGTTCTTCCTCTCCCTTTCTCTCTGTAAGTCTGACTTTCAAATTAAAACAAAAAAAAATCTTTAGAAAATGATAATAACTCATATGAGTGCTGATTTAACATACATGATTTAACAAAATTTAAATGCTGAATCTCTAGTAAATTTTTATAGAGGATCCACTCTTTGTCCAGCTTTCATAAGATTCTCTAGATAATTTTTCAGAAGTAAACAGTGGTGTGAAGTCATAAGCAGCTTTGGACATGTTACAGTAATGACAGTGAGAACCACAATTGATAGCACTTACCATGTGCTAGGTACTCTGCATGACATCGTAGATGAGAATCCCACTTAGGTCTCCTAAAGCCTTAAAATGTATGTAGAATAGTTATCTTTTATCAGATGAGAACAGTGAAAAATAGGTTAAGAAACCTGCCTAAAGCCACACAGAAAGTGTGGCAAGCTGGAATTTTAAACCAGGCTATCTGAGCCCAAGACACACAGTCTTAACTGCTTAGTGCTACTTCTTAAAATTCAGAAGAAATTTCCTTTGGAATCAAACTGTAACTGTCATTATTATTTTATTCCATAAAAGCCTGGAAATGTGTCTAGACAGTAAACTATACACTTACAACCAAACTGTAATGACTAATGAGCTGACGTAGACACAGAAGGAATCGGTAGCATAAGGATATTTTACTTCTACTTTTGGCAGTGGCCATTGCCTTGAAAAAAAGATTTTCAAACCTATCAAAGCCAAATAATCCTCTTGGCAAGTGGAATATCACCCAGCACTTAAATTTCTAAAACAGAGAGGAGTAGACCGTTCTGCTTAAACTTGGAAAGGAAAAACCACACTCTCCTTCCTCCATCCCCCAAAATAGATGTTGAGACATCTGAAAAAGACTCTGGATTCCAAGAACGCCTGAAAACCACTGAAGTAGACAGAAGAATTGATGAAGGTCCAGTAGATCTAATTTTACAGAAATGATTGGACAAATTTTATGACAGTCTTGTAGATAAAATAGATAAATAGGAGTTGAAAGACAGTACAGTTACATACAATGATAGATCTGTCCATCTAATGGAAGGTTTTTAGTGCTATGTCAGAGGACTTTGTATCAAGTCCTATAGTGTCCACCAGCAAGGCTACCTCTTCTTCTTTTTTTAAAAAAAATGATTTATTTATTTATTTGAAAGAGTTACACAGAGAGAGAAGGAGAGGCAGAGAGAGAGAGAGAGAGAGAGAGAGAGAGAGAGAGAGAGAGATCGAGAGATCTTCCATCAGCTGGTTCACTAGCCAGTTAGCCACAACAGCTAGAGATGTGCCGATCCAAAGCCAGGAGCCAGGAGCTCCCTCCAGTTCTCCCACAAGCACTTGGGCCATATTCTACTACTGCCTTCCCAGGCCACAACAGCGAGCTGGATCAGAAGTGGAGCAGCCAGGACTTGAACCGGTGCCCATATGAGATGCCAGCACTGCAAGCAGCAGCTTTACCCGCTATACCACAGTGCCAGCCCTAGGGCCACCTCTTCTAAAGAAGATGGGAGTTTAAAGAGCAACTGAACCAGTATTTGCAATATATTCTAATATTTTTCTTATCCATGTATACATTTTACAATTAATGGGATCATTCTTACACAGTTTATCTTAGCTATTCTTTCTTGCCTAATAAATCAGGAAGCGCCTTCCATATCAATAGTATTTAACAACTGTTCCATTTATTCATAAACAGATCATGAAAATACTAGAACTGGGGCCAGAGTTCTCGTGTAGCTGGTAAAGCCATTGCCAGCAATGCTGGCATCCCATATAGGTGCCAGTTCGCTCTCAGCTGTTCCACTTCCAATCCAGCTGCCTGCTAATGTGCTTGGGAAAGCAGCAGAAGATAGCACAAGTAACTGGGCTCCTGCTTCACACCTGGAAGACCCAGAAGAAGTCCCTGGCTCCTGGCTTCAGCCTGGCCCAGCCTTGGCTGTTGCATCCATTTGGGGGGTGAACCAGCAGATGGTAGTCTATCTTTCTCTCCTTCTCTCTCTCTCTCTCTCTCTCTCTCTGTAACTCTGCCTTTCAAATAAATAAAGAAAATGCTGGGACTGAAAATTGCTACACAAAGAATTATATTAGGGTGCTATGATTGAGTTTCTGAGACTATCTTTAATTGGATGGTCAGAGAAGTCCTCACAGAAGAGGCAATATTTAAGTTCAGATTAAAACAATGAGAACCAGCCATGAGAATATTGACATAAGAGCATTCTAGGGGCCCACAACACTGGCATCCCATAAGGAGTACCAGTTTGAATCCCTGTTGCTCTAATTCTAATCCAGCCCCCTGGTAATGCGCTCAGGAAGGCAGCAGATGATAGCCCAAGTGCTTGGGCCTCTGCCACACATGTAGGAGACCCAGTTGGAGTTCCTAGTCCCTGGTTGCAGCCCAGCCCAGTCCTGGCTACTGCAGCCAGTTAGAGATGAACCAGTGAATAGAGTATCTCTGCCTCTCACTGTCTCTGACATTCTGCCTTTCAAATACATAAATCTTAGAAAAGAGAGAGGGAGAGAATTCCAGATGGATGCAAAGCTAGTGAGTGCAAAGGCTTAGCCACACTCAAAACACCAAGAGCTCAGGATGGCTGAGTACAGTGGGTAACTGAGGTAAGACTGCAAAGACTAAGAAGGCCCCGATTCCCCAACAGAAATAAAATGAGTTTGGGCATCTGTTGCAAGTGAAGGAACACCAGAAGAGATTACTTTACATAAAATTGTATGTGTATGTGTACTTCGCTGGTTATAAATTATATACAACCAAAAAAGCTCCCCAACTTTAATTTGACTCATCCTAATAAATGTATATGGTCATCACCACAGTAATCATCTGGAAGTGTCTTCATTACTCCAGGAAGTTTCTTTCTGCCTCTCTGTGGCCATCCTCTCTCCCCTAACAACCTCTGGTCTACTGTCACTACAACATTTTTCTAGGATGTCATTTCAATGAACTCAGTCGAGGTGGCTATGTAATTTGCAGGCCTGGTAGAAAATTGATTGAAGGTAGAGTCCCTCATCCAAAAATTATTAAGAATGTTAAGGCAGCGAAATCCAAGCATGAAAGAGGGCTCATAGCCTTTCTCAGTGTGAGGCACTAGATGACTACTGCACAGGCTGTCTGCTCATGAAGCCAGCCCTACTCGCGCAATGTAGGTTTATCATGTCTGGCTTCCTTCACTTAGCATGAGGATTCATCCATGCTGTTGTGTGTGCTGTTGTTTGTCCTGCTTTATTGATGAGTAATGTTTCATTGTATGAATGAATGCCCCACAATTGATCTGTCTATGTATGGACATTTACAGTTTCCAGACTGGAGATGTTATAAATAAAACTGTAATGAACATTCAAATACAAATCTTCATATGATGTCTTTTGAAGGGAAGTTTTTAGTTTTGATTAAGTCCAATTTATTTATATTTTTCTCTTGTATTTTACACTCTTTGTGTCTTATCTAAGAAACCTTTACTTAAGGTAACAGATTTTCTCCCATGTTTTCTTTCAAAAATTTCATAATTTTAGCTTTTACATTTAAATCCTTGCTCTATTTTGTAATGCAAAGTGTGATTCAACTTTATTTATTTATTTATTTTGCATGTATATCCACTTGTTCCAGCTCTATTTGTTTAAATAGCTGTCCTAGGGTAGGCAGTTGGCCTGTTGGTTAGGATGCCATTTGGGATATCCATATCCTATATCAGAAGGTCTGGGTTTGAGTCCCAGCTCTACTCCTTATTCCAGCTTCCTTCTAATGTATACCCTGGGAGGCAACAGGAAGTGGCTCAGGTAATTATGTCCCTGCTACCCATGTAAAAGGCCTGAACTGAGTTCCTAACATCCTGGCTTCAGCCAGGCCCAGCCCAGACTATTGCAGGCATTTGGGGTATGAACCAGTGTGTGGGAATGCACTCTCTCTCTCTCTCCTTCCCCCTTCTCAAATAAGTAAATTTTTTTAAGGCCATTCTTTTTCTACTGATTTGCCTGTACACTTAGGCGCAGGTCTGTGATGACCAAAGGACTTCAACAAAAGGAATGACAGGATCCTTTAACAAGATTATGCAGCTCATATGGGGAAATGGATTATAATGAAGCAAAAGAAAAAGATCAGAAGATTATATGCAGGTGAGAAGTGATGGAAGTTTGGACTGTTCTAAAGCAGAGAATGATGAGATCTCAGTGTAGTTTTAATTGGCACTTCCCTAATGGCTAAAGCCTCTGAGCGTTTGTCCCATGTTGGTTTGCTATGTATTTGTCATCTTTGATGAAGGATCTGTTCAAACCCTTTGCTCTTCTCATTCCGCCCCAACCCTTTTTCTTAACATTTATATCAAATACGACTTGACATTCTAAGCAAAGAAGTGACAAGATCTTAGTGTGGTTGTGTAGTTTTAATTGGCATATCCTGAATGTCCAATGATGCTGAGCTTATGAATGTGCTTATTTTTTTATTCATTTTATATCTTTGATGAAGTGCCTATTAAAACTGTGTCCTTTTTTATAACATTTAGTTCTGTGATTTACTTACTGGAGGGTTTTAAGCAGAGGAACAACAAGATCTTGCAACAAGACTGTGCAGCTGTTATAAGGATAATAGGTTATAATGAAGCAAAAGTATGATCAGGTCAGTTGGGAGATTATAGTCCAAGTGAGAAATAATACAGTGGGGGTAGGAAAGATGAAGAGAAATGGACAGGTTTAGAATATGTTCTTGAAGTTGATAAAAGCTGCTAGTAGATTAGATGTGGGAGATGAGGAAAAAACAGGAATGTAGGGTAATTCTTTTTTTTAATATTTATTTATTTGAAAGTCAGAGTTACAGAGAGAGAAAGGGAGACAGAGAGATCTTCCATCTGCTGTTCATTCCCCAGATGGCCACAGTGTCCCCACCCCCACCCCCAAGCCAGGAGCCAGGAGCTTCATCCAGGTCTCCCATGGTGGCAGAGGCCCAAGTACCTGGGTCATCCTCTGCTTCTTTGCCCAGGCCATTAGCAGAGAGCTGAATCAAAAGTGGAGCAGCCAGGACTCAAACTAGTGCCTAGTGTTTATTGTGGATGAAGAACTAATGTGTACCCTGGGAGGGAGTGGTAATGGCACAAACACTTAGGTCCCTGCTACTCATGTAGGAGACCTGGACTGAGTTCTGGCGCCTCAGCTTTGGCCTGGCCCAACCCTGGCTGTTGTGGCATTTGGGGAGTGAACCAGTATCTGTCTCTTTCTTCTCATCAAATAAATATAAAATAAAAAAGCCTCAGTTATTTTTTTTAAAAACTTTATTGGAAAGATTCAATTGCTTAAAATGAAAAAAGTCCCACTTCTCTAGACCAGCTGATCCTACTATGCAAGTTTTGCAATGTATGCAGATCATAAATCAAATTACACAGAGAACAGACCTGAGACACAGATCTGTGCATAAGAGGTTTGTCAAGGTGTGCTCTCTTATAAAGGAATGAAGGAAGTACAATTAAGTAGAGGGAAATGTTGGAACTATGAAGCAGTAACAGCAGAGATTTCAA
Source organism: Oryctolagus cuniculus (assembly GCF_964237555.1). Taxonomy (NCBI): domain Eukaryota; kingdom Metazoa; phylum Chordata; class Mammalia; order Lagomorpha; family Leporidae; genus Oryctolagus; species Oryctolagus cuniculus. The sequence continues at coordinate 93,477,762 of NC_091432.1, forward strand.
TCAATTTTTTATATATAGATTTTAAGGACAGAGTGACGGAGAGACAGAGAGAGAGGGAGAGAAAATCTTCCATCTGCTGGGTCACTCCCCAAATGTCCACAGTAGCTATAGTTGCACCAGACCAAATCCAGGAGCCAGGAACTCCAACTAGGTCTCCTATGTGGATGACAGGGATCCAAGCACTTGGGCCATCATCTGCTGCCACCCAGGCACATTAGCAGCAGCAAGAAGCAGAGTAGCCAGGATTCAAATTGGCACTCCAATATGATATACCAGCATTTAAAGCAGCTGCTTAACACCCTGCACCCCAACACCCCCCGCCATCAATTCTTAATGTCCCAAATTGAGGCAAAGGGGTAGCTTTGTCAAATCATTATATTCTGGCTGTCAGGGAGGTAATATAAATGTGAATGAAGCGGCACCCTTTGCTCATGAGCAGTTCCTGGAGAGGTATTCAACCATAAGCCATCCCCAGAGCATGATGCATCAGCTGGGGGAATGAATGCCTCCGTTCTGAAAGGCGTTCTGGGGGGCACACCACAGCATCAACAGAACTTCTTTGCATTTGCTCAGGCTCTTTATTTTGTCAGGGGCTAACATTTTTCACCATCTCCAAATCCTACCCATCCATTAAGCCATGATGAAATACTGTATCACCCATTAAGCATTCCCTAATTCTTGTCATTATAAATAATAGTTTTGCCTCTAAATTTCAAATACTTTATATTGATATTCTTCTAGCACTGTAGAATTCATCTTCTACTTTCCATTAGAGCTATTTTTCACTTTAATAAATGGACAATTTTCAAATGACTCAGGCAATAAGCTAGGACTTGAGTGTATAAAATAAACAAAAGAGATATGGTCATTACCATGCTTTAAATAATTTGCAATGAAAGAATTAACCATAGTAAAAAAAAAAAAAAAAAAAGCATGTAGGATGGGGCTTTAACTCAAATGAGAGTATCAGGGAATTACTCTCTTGAGAAGTGATATTAGACTTAGACCAAGGGGAGAGAATTTGGCATAGAGGTTAAGACACTGCTTGGAATACCCACATCCCATATCAGAGACCTGGTTTAAGACACACACTGCTTCTAATTCCAGCTTCTTGCTAATATGGAAAGCTAATCTGGAAAGCAGCAGATAAAAGTTTAAGTACTTGGGCCCCTGCTACCCATGGGGTAGTCCTAGATTGAGTTCCTGGCTCCCAGCCTTGGCCTGGCCAAGCTTTGGCTCTTGTAGATATTTGTAGAATGAACCAGCAGATGGAAAGATGGAAGCTTGTGCTCACTTACTCTCTCTCTCTCTCTCTCTCTCTCTCTAATAAAATGAAAATTCTAAAAATGTTAAACTTAAAAAAGTAGTTCAATGAAGGAAGGGAGGTAGTGAGAATAAGGAGTGGGATATATTTAAGTAAGAGCAGCAAGTACTAAAGTTGACATTTATTCAACAAACATATACTGATTGCTTCATGTGTGCCACGTATCATCTGAAGTGTTCCAGCTTCATCACTAAACAAAAACAGAAGAAAAAAATCTTTCCTGCATGGAGCTTCAATTCTAGGAAATGAAAAAAACCCACTATAACTGAAGTTTAGAAGACAAGAGACCTTGCTGCAAGATGGGCTCAAGAGGTAAGCAGAGGCCAGGCCACTACAGGCCTGGTAAGGACTGGAGTTATAATATATATATATATATATATATATATACACACACACATATATATATATAAATCAATTTAGTATATATTAAGTAAAGATTTCAACAGTTTGCACCCACACAGACACACAAAGTATAAAGTACTGTTTGAGTACTAGTTATAGCATTAATTCACATTGTACAACACATTAAGGACAGAGATCCTACATGGGGAGTAAGTGCACAGTGACTCCTGTTGTTGACTTAACAATTAACACTCTTGTTTATGGTGTCAGTAATCACCTGAGGCTCTTGTCATGAGTTGCCAAGGCAATGGAAGCCTTTTGAGTTCACCAACTCCAATCTTATTTAGACAAGGTCATAGTCAAAGTAGAAGTTCTCTCCTCCCTTCAGAGAAAGGTACCTCCTTCTTTGATGGCCCGTTCTTTCTGCTGGGATCTCACTCGCAGAGATCTTTCATTTAGGTTTTTGTTTTGTTTTGTTTTTTGCCAGAGTGTCATGGCTTTCCATGCCTAAAATACTCTCATGGGCTCGTCAGCCAGATCCTAATGCCTTAAGGGCTGATTCTGAGGCCAGAGTGCTTGGAGTTTTAATACCACAGGACCTGATCAGATTGTTTCTTAAACAGTTGCTCTGGCTGTGTTATACATATTACGTCTCCCTTTCTATTTCAAAAGTTTTTAGAAGACTGCTCTGTAACTACTGAAACTTCCAGCACATAAAACTCCTAGTAAGTAATAACTATGGCTAATACTTGAGCACTTCTCTGTTTGCTAGAGTCTTTTCTAAGCCCTCTGGTGTATCAACTCACTAATCCTCACAACCCATCATCTCTGGTTGGCTGGATGAATGAGAGAAAATGTATGCTTATTTGGAGAGTAGAAACCTGGATACACCTGAGAGTCTACAGATATTCTATGTGTACAGTAGGAGGAGAAGGAGGGAGCTGCAGATGAGAAAAAAAAAATTCCAAATGCCACCTATGCAGGTCTACTTGCCTTTGCATCATACTCAAACCAACTTATTTTAGAACATTCCCAATGAGCTACAAAACTAAAAAGTACATGCACTTGAGAACTGTGTGGTCCAATAGCTAAAAAAGGTGAATGCACACATTTGTACATCTCTTATCCGATCTATGATGATAATTATTCAAGTGCATGTCTGAAGAACATGATGAGCTGCTTTTGCAAAGTTCTTGTGCTTTCTGTACTTTTTAATACAAATCACAACAATCTTTTACAGCATCAACAACACCCCTTCTGGAAAAACAAAAGTAAAATCCTAGGAATTTGTTATCTGGGATCTGCAAAGAGACCTGCCCGATTAGGAATCCCTCATTCCAACCCCCTGCAGCTCCCTGACATTGCAGGGTTCACCTGTGGCTTGAAAGTGGCTGTGCTAGATGCTAGATGTATAATTACACTGACAAAGGTCATTGAGGACAATCACTGATGGAACCTGACAAGTATAGCCATTGCTCCAAAGGAGAAACACCACTGGGCCATGGTCCCTTAGAAGATGAGGAATGGCAGATAAAGGGCTAAAGGGCGGGGAGGCTGATAAGATGCTGATCACTGTTAGTATGGAGGGTCCCTGACTAGAATTCCATTTTAACACACAACAGTGTGAAACAGCTCAACAGTCCTTATCTTCAAGCACTCCCAGTCAGGGCCTAGATTAAGTATAGGTTTATCAGTAGGTGTACCCATAATGAAAAACATGTAAATAACAATCAAAGCCATCCCCTCCATTACAACCCTATTTCTGTGCACTGATTTCCCTGGACTAGATCCCTACTTTATCTCTGAAGTGTTTTCTTCCATCTCAGCCAATAGTTATGGCCCCTGGCTGGGCCTTAGACCCTACCCCTACCCCTTCCCCGAACCCAGTGCTGGGGGTGGGCCAAATTGATTTGAGTAGCAATGAAATTTGGGTACCTTGTTTTGTAAGATTTCATAAATTTTGTTTAAACAAATGTAAACCAAAAAACAAGATTTTTCAATAAAATATATTTTTATAGAAAGCAAACAAAAACCGACGTGAGTTGTACCCAGTCACTAGAAAGGCAGAGGAACTGCTTTTCTTGACAGCCCTAAAAAGCTTTAAATTAATGTCAAAAGACAGGAGTTCTGTCAGAGAATGGAGACAAATTCCAGCCCCTACTTGTTTATATCTTCCTGGGGCCTTAACTCCACCCAATCCCTTCCCTCTGTGCCCCACCCAACTCTGTGCAACTTCCAGAATTCTTTCTGGCACTCAGACTTAACCCTTTCTTTGCCATGGTACCTTTCAACTGCCGGCAGATCTACTGGCAATCATAAACCACAGGATGTCGCTATGCCAAAGTCCAAGTTAATAAGGCAAGAGTAATGATGCTCCTGTACTCAGCACACAAACAGCACCAAGATGAAAACATACCTGCCTTTCCTCAGTGAACGCAGCTACCCAGATGAGGAAACTGAGATGCACACACGGTAACTAGTCAAGTTACTGTCATACAATTATCAAGGGGCAGAAAGAAGGGCAGATCAGCTTGGCCCTAAAATCTACACTGTAACTATGGTTACAGCCTGTAAGTTAACTTCATACATAAGGAACCATCCACATATTTAATAAAATTAAAATTCACTTAATTTATAAATTTTAAAAAATAAATTACCTATAAATTAAACTTATAAAATGTTGTCTACTTAAAGATAATCTCTAAGAGCTCAAATTGTTTTAAATTAAATACATGGAGGCAGCAAATGTGCTTATGGCGAACAACAAAAATTTAACCGGGATAACTGAGTCAAATCATTTGTATTGCTCACATATACGAAATAGGTCAGTGTATTAGTCAGCTTTTCTTTAGTACAACTAAGTGCCTGCTCAGCAGTTGGGACCCCTCCCTGCCCCTTGTCTCTGCCTGTCTATAAGTAAATTAAAAATGAAGGGGGGAGGCAGGAAGAAGCGGTTGGAGCGAGTCTGGGAGCCTGGGGAGGCACTGGGTGCCGGCCTGATCCCTCTAGGTCCCCGGCCGTGCCGGGCCCACCTCGGCCTGAGGTGGCAGCTGTGGCGCCAGCCAAGTCGGGATGTAGGCCCACGAGGCCACTTGCGTGCTAGAGGCAAACTTTTGTCTCCCTCAGGTAGCATTCAGGACAGTGGAAGGCCGAGATGGAGACGCCCGCCCCAGCCACTGCCGCAGAGAAGAAGCCAGAAGTGGGATCCTGGAGACCCCAGCAGCGAAAAGGCCTCTCGTCTCGCAGCGGCTGCAGCGGCCCCGGCGGCTGCCCAAGCACAGGTGTATGAGATGAGACGACTGACTGCCTGCTCAAGCTGGAGCCTGGAGCCCCAGTTCTGTGTCCGGAGAACGCAAGAGCGCCAATCCATCTCGGGGGCGCAGCCATTTTACTGTTAGATTTGGAAGAAAGAGCCCCTCAGTGGGGACCGTCACTCCTCCCCCGGAAGAGAAGGATGTTCCAGGGGTGGCAGGTGGGCCCCACCATTGGTTATGCACAAGCTCCGGCGCGGGCCTCTCCTAGGCCATTTCCAAGGTTAGCAGCCATCCTAGAAAGTCCTTGAGGGCTGAGCAAACTGGACACGGCAGCAGGTAGCAACCACACAAGACACAGTCCTGGGCTCGTCCAGGTTCCTCCCATAGAAGGGAGGCATTGCTACCGTGGTGGTGAACAGGATCACCTCTAAACTCCAGATATCAGCCTTGAAGGTGTCCTAGTCCTCCGGCAGAAATGCTCAAGGGGCACAGGACTGTGGGGTCCCGCAAAACCTGCTCACCAGTTGTCCTTCAGCCAGCTGTCAGCTCATCCTAAAGTCTGCCAGTTTGATAGTCTTGTGCACGCCCAATAGCAGATTGTCCAGCTTCAGGTCCCTATGTGCCAGGCAGCTTGCATGGCAGTAGTGCACAGCCGGCAGGGTCTGGTTGAACGTGGACCTGACCTGGGCCTCCCGCAAGCAGCCCTGCAGCATCACCTAGGCCAGAGATGGCTCCTGCTCACGAGCTCTGTCACTAGACACGCATGCTTATGTGTGTGCCTCACCTCCAGGAGCTGGACGATGCTCTCATGATGTAGGGTCTTCGTGACAGCCACTGCTTCCTCCGGATTCAGTGAGCTGAAGGGCCTGATGTTTTGTGGCGCTTTCTCCTCCAGATTCCTTGAGCTAAAGGGCTTGCTGCAGTTCTGCCTAGCACTTTGACAGCCACGTGCTTCTCAGCTGCAAAGTGGAATGGGAGCTTCACCAGGCTGCAGCTGCCCGGGCAGACGGTGTACAGGATGTGGAACCCATCAAGAGCATAAACTTCATGCTAGAAGGCCCAGGGCCTTCCATCCTGGGATCCACATATCTACGCTATCTAAAGACTACCCTCTCTAAACTACTCTGTCAACAAATACTAACTAATCCACTACCCTTACCTCAATATCTAATAAAAAGGAAGGGATAACAAGGGGACTGCTAATATGACTAACATACATCACCAGCCACACTAATGAAACTAAGCAGCAAGACTAAGTGCTATCTAAATAAAGCTGAAAACAAAAAAGAGGAAAACTGCAAAAAAATAAAAAAAGCAAACCCACATTAACTACACTAATAATACTAATGAGAAAATGCAAAAAAAAAAAAAAAAAGACAAAATGAGTGAAAAAAGAAAAGGTGGAAAAAAGCAAACTAAACAAAATGAGAAAAATAATCAAAACAGACCAAGATAGAAACAAACAAAAAAAGCACAAACGCTAGATTAGATGGGTTCTATTCACACATATCACCAAAAATAGCTCCTTCCTTGGTAAGGCAGACAAAAATCTAGGTGCAGCCAGTGGTTTATAGATGTTTCAGGGATTACATAACTAGTGATGCCTTATGAAGTCAGAGAGTGACACAGAGCAATCACAGCTGCAGATAATCCACAGGACTTTTCCCAGAAACTTCCACTTAAATCAAAGACTTAAAGAGTTTTTTTGCTTAAATTGGTGATAGAGATTGTTTATATGTTTTGGGATATTAAAACAGGATGTTTCAATGACCTTTTCATTTCTATTTTTAAAAAGTGATAATAACTTTTAAAAAATAAATTTTTCTAAAGACATATAAAGCTTTTTCTTTACCAAAAAAATGAAGAAAAAGAAAAAAAGAGGAAGGAAAGATGGAAGGAAGGGAGGGAGGGATGGAGGGAGGGGAAAAGGACTCTCAAGAGACTTGCAACCTGAAACTTGAAGGGAGCCTAGGAAGTACTTAAGAGTGAGGACAAGTAGAGGACATACTGTTTCCCAAAGTCTGATATATATAGTGGGCCGGTATTGTCTAGACCAGCAGTTCTCCTTTAATGTACATGTGAAGCACCTGAAAAGAGCTGTTGAAGAATAGATTCTGATTCATGAGGTCTGAAGCGGAACCAAAAATTCTGCATTCTCACAAGTTCCCAAATGATGTCAATTCTGCTGGTCTGGAGACCACATTTTGGGCAGCAAGGCTCTGCTACAGCAACCTATACTTTTATCCAACAGTAATTAATTATGATTTCATAAAGAAATTATGAGTATGATTTAATTATGATTTCATAAAAGGTTCTTTTGATTAAAACTGGATAATTTTAAAGTATAAAAGTTTAATAGAAACAGATTTTAAAAATTTTTTTAATTGATTTTATTTATTTGAAAGAGTTACAGAGAGAGAGATCTTCCATCCACTGGTTCACTCCCCAGATGGCCACAATGGCCAGAGCTGCACCAATCTGAAGCCAGGAGCCAGGAGCCTTTTCTGGGTCTCCCACCCAGGTGCAGGGGCCTAAGGACTTCAGCCATCATTTTTTTTTAAAGATTTTTTTTATTTGTTTTTACTTGAAAGTCCGAATTACAGTGAGGCAGAGAGAGAGAGAGAGAGAGAGAGGGCTTCCATCTGCTGGTTCACTCCCCAGATGGCCGCAACGGCTGGAGCTGTGCCGATCCAAAGCTAGGAGGCAGAAGCCAGGAGCCTCCCCCAGGTCTCCCACATGGGGCAGGGGCCCAAGGACTTGGGCCATCCTCTACTGCTTTTCCAGGCCATAGCAGAGAGCTGGATTGGAAATGGAGCAGCTGTGACTAGAACCGGCACCCGTACGGGATGCCAGCACTTCAGGCCCGGGCTTTAACCCACTATACCACAGCACCAGCCCCTTCAGCCATCTTCTACTGCTTTTCCCGACCATAGCAGAGAGTTGGATTGGAAGAGGAGCAGCTGGGGCATGAACCAGTGCCCATATGGGATGTCAGCACCACAGTGGAGGCTTAACCCACTACACCACAGCACAGAGGAGGCCCCACTGATGCAGATTTTTGCCATAACTCTCCTTCAGTACTTCTCATAGAAGATAAAAGCATTGGGGCTGGCACCACGGCTCAATAGGCTAATCCTCTGCCTGCGGCGCCGGCACACCAGGTTCTAGTCCCGGTCGGGGTGCTGGACTCTGTCCCGGTTGCCCCTCTTCCAGACCAGCTCTCTGCTGTGGCCAGGGAGTGCGGTGGAGGATGGCCCAAGTCCTTGGGCCCTGCACCCCATGGGAGACCAGGATAAGCACCTGGCTCCTGCCATCGGATCAGCGCGGTGCACCAGCCACAGCGCGCCAGCCCTGGCGGCCATTGGAGGGTGAACCAATGGCAAAGGAACACCTTTCTCTCTGTCTCTCTCTCTCACTGTCCACTCTGCCTGTCAAAAAAAAAAAAAAAAAAAAAAAAGAAAAAGAAAAGAAAACTTACATCAAACTCAGCCAAAGAAGATGTTAAAAATACAAATTCCTAGATACCATCCAAGATTCACTGAACTCAATTTATATTGCTGGAATCCTTCCAATATGGGCTGCTGTTTACAAAACCTTTTCTCCAATAAGGTCATTTATTGACTGAAGTGCAAACTCAAGATCAGCTGACTTTTAGTGGTCTTGCAAGGAAGGAAAAGGAGGGCCTTCAAATATGGTCATGTTTACAAAGAACTTTTCCAAAGCCTCGGGGCTTTGTTTAGGATGCTGAATTACTCAGCCAATGGCTTCCAAAGCACAGAATGAAATCTTCCATGATTTCATAGTGCTTAGAAGGTAGAGTCCTACTAGAAGAAAGGGACCTTCATTAAATATACATCCAGCCATACCCTGAAGAAATTTGTTAGAATTCAAGGGTGAAGAGTGTGGAGGATTAAAGAATATTCTTAAAACCTCTGAAAGGCAGAAATCGATCTCATCTTTTGGGGCTGAGAAGGTAGAGATCTGTTAGATTTTCAGTCAAAAGCCTGGAGGAGCCATGTCAAGATACAGGAACAAGAGACACACAACCCTGTTCAGTCATAGTAAACTATAAATAACTATATATATAAAACCCAGTCCTGGACTATAACCCAGTCCCAACCCTGATAGATCCCAGACTAATGTTTTTAGCTATTCATTCTATTTAACAGAACAAATAATACTTCCTGGTAGGTGATAATGCCTACTTGATCTCTTACATTTTTTAAATATGCATGTCTTATATAAAAAAGTTGTTAAATATGTGAAAAGATGGAGGCTCCCAAATCATCCTGATATTGAAGATCTCAAAGATTTAAAAATAATTCTGTCTAATGTGTAAAGAAAAGCCTGCATTCTATAAATGACAAAAATGGAGAATTTAATAGGATAGGGGCAGCCATTCTGCATAGTGGACATCAGTTAAGATGCTTGTGTTTCATGTCAGAGTCCCCAGGATCTATACCCAGCAAGCTCCTGACTTCAGCTTCTTGCTAATGCGGACCCTGAGAGGCAGCAGTGATGGCTCAAGTAACTTGGTTCTTGCCATCTAAGACTCAGATTGAGTTCCCAGCTTCCAGTTTCAGCCCAGCCCAGTCTCAGCAGTTGTGGGCATTTGGGGACTGAACCAGCAGATAGACTCAATCTCTCTCTCTCTCTCTCTCTCTCTCTCTCTCTCTCTCTCTGTCAAATACGTACTTAAAAATAGAGGGGCCAATGCTGTGGCGTAGTGGGCTATAGCTTCCATCTGCAGTGCCGACATGCCATATGGGTGCCAGTTCTAGTCCCAGCTGCTCCTCTTCTGATCCAGCTCTCTGCTATGGCCTGGGAAAGCAGTGGAAGATGGCCTGAGTACTTGGGCCCCTGCACCTGCAAGGGAGACGTGGAAGAAGCTCCTGGCTCCTGGCCTCGGATCAGCCCAGCTCCAGCCTTTGTGGGCATTTAGGGAGTGAACCAGCGGATGGAAGACCTTTCTCTCTCTCTCTCTCTCTCTCTCTCTCTCTCCTCTCTCTGTAACTCTACCTTTCAAATAAATATATTTAAAAAATAAATACATAGAATAAAACCCATTAAGACAAAGATGGACATTCTAGAACTGAAAAATAAAATATCAAATAAAATATTTGAATTGGTCAGAAATGGGATTATTAAAATCTGATCAAAAGGTGAAAAAACTAAAGTACAAGGAGAAACAAAAGATTGACAAAGGTATAACAGGCTAAGAGATGTACAAGACACATTCAGAAGTTCTAATATGTATGTAATTAGGGGCTAGCACTGTGGCATAGTGGGTAAAGCCATAGCCGGCAATGCCAGCATCCCCTATGGGTGCCAGTTTGAGTCCCGGTTGCTCTACTTCCAATCTAGCTCTCAGCTATGGCCTGGGATAGCAGTAGAAGATGCTCCAAGTCCTTGGGCCCCTGCACCTGTGTGGGAGACCCGGAAGAAGCTCCTGTCTCCTGGCTTCAGAACAGCACAGTTCCAGCCATTGTAGCCATCTGGGGAGTGAACCAGCAGATGGAAGACCTCTCCTCTCTCTGCCTCAGCCTCTCTATAACCCTTTCTTTCAAATAAATTTTAAAAAAAAGTTAACCATATCAATAATATAAAAGGGCAAAATCTATTTTAAAAGACTAAGGTTTGATGTTTAAAATGTATTCTTTAGGAGTAATACTCTTTAACCATAAGGATACAGGAAGAATATAAATTAAATTAAAGAATGGAAAAACAAATCATGCAATTCAGCCTATACAGGATATAGTTTGGGGTAGCTATATTAACAACAGGTAAAGACTTTCAGGCACAAATATTACACAACAGACAAAAAGGGATACTTCATATTGATCAAAAGTCATTTACAATAGTAAGAAATGACAAATATTCATTTGTGTCAATAAAATGTTGAAATGGACAAATCTACAAGCATTCCTACAGATGTTAATCTTCCTCTCTCAGTAACTATTAGATATCTGTGATATTTCAATATCTACAAAGATATGAGAGATTGACAGAAAATAACTATCTTAACTCACATATACCAGATAACATACAACTACAAAATGCATATTCTTTTCAAGTATACATAGGCTGTTCATCAAAATCAAATACAAGCCATAAAGGAACTGTCAAAGAGTTGAAATCATAATCAGTATATTTGCTGATCACAATGGAATTGAACTAGAAGTAATAAAATGAACGCTTTTTTATCTCAAGGTGGAACCCCAAAGGATAAATTGTGGTGTGGTAAGGCAAAGGAATACTAAACCATGAAAAAGAATATCGCTTTCTCTTTCTGTGTGTGTGTGCGCGCATGCTAGCCCACAAGTGCTGCATGTATGCATTTCTTTCGCTCTCCCTCTCTCCTGTTGCTGTTAAGGCTGTTGCTAATGCGCCTGGGAAAGCAGATGACCCAAGTTTTTGGGCTCTTGCCACTCAAATGGGAGACCTGGATAAATATCCTGGTTCCCGGGTTTCAGCCTTTTGGGAGTGAACCAGTGTATGGAAGATATCTTCTCTCTCTTCCTCCCTTCTTCTCTGTATTCTACCTTTCAAATAAAGAAATAAATCGGGGCTGGTGCTGTGGCTTAGCGAGTTAACACCCTGGCCTGAAGCACCACCATTCCATATGGGTGCCGGTTCGAGACCGGTTGATCCACTTCCAATCCCGGTCTCTGCTGTGGCCTGGGAAAGCAGTAGAAGATGGCCCAAGCCCTTGGGCCCCTGCACCATGTGGGAGACCCAGAAGAGGCTCCTGGCTCTTGGCTTCGGATCAGCCATCTGGGGAGTGAACTATCGCATGGAGGACCTCTCTCTCTCTGCCTCTCCTCTCTCTGTGTAACTCTGATTTTCAAATAAATAAATCTTAAAAAAGAAATAAAACTTTAAAAAAGAAAAGGAATAACCAAGATGGGGGGTACAGCATTTGGCACAGCAGTTAAAACACTACTTGGGATGCTTATATCATCTGACTGCCTGAGCTCCAGTGCCAGGTCCCCTCCCAATTCCAGCTTCCTTTTGCATACCCTGGGAGGAAGCCGGTGACAGCTTCAGCACGTGGGTCCCTGCCACCCACATGGGAGACCCAGATGAACCTCTGGGCTCTTGGCTTTGGCTTTGTCCAACCCTGGCTATTGCAGGCATTTGGGAAGTAAACTAGCAGATAGGTACACTCACTCTCTGCCTTTCAAATAAATGAACAGTAAATAAATAGGGTTGTGGTACAGGGGTTTACGCTGTCTTGATATGCTGGCATTGCATATCAGAGCTCCAGTTTAAGTTCTAGCTGCTCCACTTCCAATGTAGCTCCCTACTAATGTGCCTGGGAAGGCAGCGGAGAATGACCCAAGTGCTTGGACCCCTGACCCCCACACCCAAATGGAGTTTCTGGTTCCCGGCTCCTGACTGGCCCAGCCTCAACTGTTGTGTCCATTTGGGGAGTGAGACGGCAGATGGAAGGTATCTCCCTCTGTGTCACTTTGCTTTTCAAATAAATAAAATCTTTTTAAAAGTAAGTTTTAAAATGTTTTAAAATATTTTTAAAAATCGGTTCTGAATGACCAAGGGAAACCGAAAGGAAGTTACGAAAGAGGGGGAAAAGAACTATCCCCCATTCTGAATCCCAGACACACTGTAAATAGACAAAAATCAACAACAAAAACTATAGATACAAAAGGTAATTTCTAATAAAAAATGTTTCTAATTAAACAGCAGGTTGAAATGCAGTGTATGAAAACATTTGTAAGCCTTCAGATGTAACCTTTAAAGAAAAAATGAACCAGATGGTAAAAGTGAAGTTTCCCAAGTAGTTACATAGACATCTGTCTTACCAAAACAGATAAACCTGATTAATTCAAATTAATCCTTTTCCTCAGAAACGTTTGAGTCATCTTGAACACTAACCCTCGCTGGGTCATTTATAAACAGCGGCAGTTCTTCCCCATCCCTAACCCCCCGTTTCCCCGCTGGGCAAGGGGTAGGTGTGTGCGCTTTGCCCAGCACCTGCCAAAGCCAAGGCGTTCTCTCCCGCTCAGCCACCACCAGCCCCGCTTCCAGGCGCGCACACTTCGGCCGCCAACCCGTCGCCCCGCCCACAACGCGTCGCCCCGCCCCACGAAGCGCCGCGCGGACCCGACGGCCGCGGCGTCTCTATGGAAACCGATCCGACGCCGGCGGGGCCGAGAGCACCATGGCGTCCGGAGAGCCGAGGAACTCGGGTGGCTACTATTTCAGGTTCCTGCCTCAGAGAACCTTCCAGTTCCTGAGCGCCCGGGAGATCACCAGCCGGCTTCGCCAGTGGTGAGGCGCGACGGAGCGGGGAGCGAAGAGCCCCCTGGCTTCCGCGGCCGAGGAGGCCTTGAGCCCGGCGCAGGCCTTGTGAGAGGATGCAGTGGTCCCATCCTGAGTGAAACCGCGAAGCTGCTGTCACGGGCGGGCGGGCGGGCGGGAGGGAGGGTCCTGTGGGTGGGACTCGCAGATTGTGCGTCCTGAGTACCCTAAGCTGACTTTTATTCCTTGTCGGTCCCAGGTCGATGCTGGGTAGAATGGAGGCGCAGGCGTTCGGGTTTGACCAGACTTTTCTGGCCTATCGGAAGGATGATTTCTTTATGGTTGGTATTGGGGGGTGGGGTGTCTTTGTGGGGACTGCTGATTTTTTGTTTGTTTTTTAAAAATATTTATTGGGGCCGGCGCTATGGCGGAGCAGGTAAAGCTGCCGCCTGCAGAGTGTATCCCAAATGGGCGCAGGTTGGAACCCCAGCTGTTCCACTTCCGATCCAGTTCTCTGCTATGGCCTGGGAAAGCAGTGGAAGATGGCCCAAGTGCTTGGGCCCCTGCTCCCGCGTGGAGGACCTGGAAGAGGCCTCTGGCTCCGGCTTCAGATCGGCATAGTTCCTGCCATTGCGGCCAATTGGGTAGTGAACTAAAGGATGGAAGACCTCTCCCTCCTCCTCCCTCCCCCTCCGTTCCCTTTATCCTCCTCCCCCTCCCCTCCTTTCTCCTCCCTCCCCCTCTGCCTCTTTGTAGCTTTTACAAGTAAAGTAAATAAATCTTTTTTTTTTTTTTTTTTGACAGGCAGAGTGGACAGTGAGAGAGAGAGAGAGAAAGGTCTTCCTTTGCCGTTGGTTCACCATCCAGTGGCTGCGGCGGCCGGCGCACCGCGCTGATCCGTTGGCAGGAGCCAGCTACTTATCCTGGTCTCCCATGGGGTGCAGGGCCCAAGGACTTGGGCCATCCTCCACTGCACTCCCTGGCCACAGCAGAGAGCTGGCCTGGAAGAGGGGCAACTGGGACTAGAACCCGGTGTGCCGGCGCCGCAAGGCGGAGGATTAGCCTAGTGAGCCGCGGCGCCGGCCAAATAAATCTTTAAAACAATGAAAATAAATTTTTTTATTTGACAGGTAGAGTTATAGACAGAGAGAGAAAGGTCCTCCTTCCATTGGTTCACTCCCAAAATGTCCGCCACAGCCGGTGCTCGCCGATCAGAAGCCAGGAGCCAGGTGCTTCTTCCTGGTCTCCCATGCAGGAGGCAGAGTTACAGAGAAGCACAGGCAGAGACAGAGAGGTCTTCCATCCGCTGGTTCACTCCCCAGTTGGCCGCAACAGCGGAGCTGTGCCGAGCCGAAGCCAGGAATATTTCTGGGTCTCCCACGCGGACCACAGCAGAGAGCTGGATTGGTAGTGAAGCAGCTGGGACTCGAACTGGTAGCCACACTCTACGCCACAGTGTGGTTCCGGGACTACTGATTTTTAACACTCTGTTGGTGAGAATTTGTGTGAACACGCCATTCCTTAGCGAAGTTCCCTTGGAGTTTGGGAATAATGAGAGTTGTAAATAGTATATTTCTAAAGGAACTTTTCATCTCTCATCACTATCAGTTTGTTGTGAAAGGGTCTGTTTGTCCAAATTCAATCCTGTGATTTTCAATCTTGAAAATCTTGACTCATCGAATTTCCATAATGCCAGGTAATTTTTTTCTAATTTTCAAGTTAATCGTGTTTCTTTATATTTTCCTGTGAAGAAACCAGTGTTACTCCCACATTTAAATTCATAGAAATGTACTCAGGATCGTTGTTTTTACTCATAAAAAAATAAGGAAGGAAATAAAGTATGGTAGCTGAGAATGTCCTGAAGGGGATTTACCTTGAAGCTAAATCAAACGGAAATATTATTATGCTTTATAAAATTCTCTTCCTTCCTTGTCACACATATCCTTCATACAATGACTTTAGTTTGTAGTTGGTGTAGTTTGTTGGCCCTTTCACAAACACTTCCTGAGGGCCTGTCATCTGCTAGGAGTTTCTCCAAGTGATGGCCAAAGATGAACAAGATAAGAGCTCATCTTGCAAAGATTTAGCAGGCCCTTGGCAAAATTGCCAATAAGTCAAAAAAGAAAAACCAGCATTTCGCAGAGTGATAAGTACAGTGAGGAAAATAAGGAAATGGAGAAAATGAGACATTGATTAGTATTGCCTTGAGGTATTCGTGGCTGGGTGGACAAAATCAAGGGTTTAATAAGGCCGCGATCCCTCTGAAACAGAAGGGACAATCCTTCCTTCCTCTTTCCTAGCTTCTTGTGGTTGCCAGCAGCCCTTGGTAGTCTTCAGCTTGCAGCTGCAGCGTCAGTCTCTGCCTTTGTCAGAAGCAGCTGGCCTCCCCTCAGGTGTTTCTTCTTCCCTTGAGGACACCTGTCATAGTGAATTAAGAGCTGACCATACTTCACTATAACTTAATAATAAGTCATTACACCCACAAGAACCCTGGATCCAACCAAGATCCCTTTTGAGGGGTTTCAGGAAGCACATGAATTTTGGGTGGAGAAAATTCAACCCATAACAGAGTAAATTGGTTAAATGTTTCCCATTCTTTGTTATAATTATACTGTTACTGATAATGGCATTTCTTAGATATGCCTGGTTACATTTTTATACTCTTAAAATATAGTTTTCATTTATATCAGTACTGCCTCTCAATTTTTTAAAAAAATTGTTTTTTTTTTAAAATAAAGATTATTTATTTGAAAGGCAGAAATAGAGAAAAAAAAAGAAAGGAGAGATCTTCTATCCTCTGGATCACTCCTCAAATGGAAGCCAAGAACCTGAAACTTCCTCCAGGTCTCCCATATCGGTGCAGGGGCCCAAGATCCTGAGCCATCTTCCCCTGCTTTCCCAGGCACATTTCTGGGGAGCTGGCTCAGAAGTGGAACAGCTGGGTCTTGAACTAGCACCTATGTAGGATGCTGGCACCACAGGCAGAGGCTTAACCTACACCACAGCACCAGCAAAATCAGCATTGTAGCGGAGAGGCTACTTCATAAAGTTCATGGAAAATGGATTTTAAAACTGTTTACTTTGGTGCAAAAAATTTGAAAACCATGTATATGAAGGGTCTTCAAAAAGTTCATGGAACATGTACATTATGAGAAAGCACACCAAAATAAACATTTTTTTTCTGTTTTCCATGAACTTTTTAAAGTACCCTCATGTTTACATGGCCATATGTTTTTTAAGTTTTTCAAAAATAAAATGTTTTTGTATTTTTAGAACCCTTAAAATGGTAGCTAGCTGGCTGAGTTCTGATTCCATCTCGGCCACTTAAAAGCTGTGTGACATTGGACAAGTTATTTAACCACCACAGTCTCCATTTACATTTCTACCAAATGGTCACAGTGCTTGGCACATAGTAAATATTTAGTGTGAATTTTTGAATATGAAAATAATACTGGGTATGTGATGAAATTGTTATGA
This sequence comes from Oryctolagus cuniculus, assembly GCF_964237555.1. Lineage (NCBI taxonomy): Eukaryota > Metazoa > Chordata > Mammalia > Lagomorpha > Leporidae > Oryctolagus > Oryctolagus cuniculus. The sequence continues at coordinate 93,494,421 of NC_091432.1, forward strand.
ACGTTAAGTGAAATATAGAAAATATTTATCAAAATGTCAACTCACAGGTGCTATATTATTACTAAGTATATTACAAAGTAGCTTTGAAAATACTTCAAGTATTTTGCTATCACAGTAGTGACTCGTATGTCTAATTTACCTTTCAACACTTTTCTTACATTAATCACTTAATATTTATAATTGATAAATTTGGTGTTTGACCCCTGTTTTTTAGCTGAGGAAACTAAAACTCAGAAAGATCAAATAATTTATGTAAGCTTACACAGCAAAGAGCAAAACCCAGACATTTTTACTCTAAATTCCAAGATGTTTCTACTGTATAGACTGATAACTAAATAAAGGACAGTGCTTAAACTAGAATTCTAGATTTTTTATTTTCCCTTCCAGTTTAAAAAAGCTTTTGGAAAAACTTATTTGTGAGGTAGAAAATAAATGGAAGGAAGGAAATATCTGGGAAACACTTTTTAGTTCCTGGATCTACACAGATGAATAGATGCAATTAAAGAGAGGGAAGCAGACCAAAAATTGCATAGCGGAGTGAGAAGTGATATAATACTTACCTAAGACATGAGGTACTTTAGAGATAGAAATGAGAAAATGACTGAATTGGACAGAGGAGAGTTTACAATGAAAGACTTAAGTTAGGCCATCAAAGGTGAGCAAGAGTTTGTCAGGTAGGCAAAGTTAGGGAATGATACTATAGAGACGATAGAAAACCTAACTAAAGAGGAGTTATTGAAATGTTTTAAGGAAAACTTTAAAATACTGGAATCACCTTGTCTGGAGTCTGGAAAGTGGAGTAATAGTACTGGGTCTGGAAACAAATTGGAAATTACTATAATCCATATAGTATATAGTGATGTCCTCCCTTAAGATAGTAGTACTGGAATGACCCAGAGAGGTGTTTAGGAGAAAGCCTTCAGGACTGATAAAATTTTGAGATGAAGGGAGAGGGAGACATGTAGGATGACTCAGGCTTCTTTTGTATAGAGTAGTAGCTAATGCCATAAAATTGAATAGAGAATACAGAAAGGGATGAGTGTTGTATGCAGTAGATTCACCCCTGCCTGAGATGTTCTGTCCCAGCTAATCTGCACTTCTGATCCAACTTTCTGCTAATGTGTCCGGGAGATAGATGGTGACCCCAAGTATTTGAGTTCTTGCCACCCACAAGGGAGACCCAGATGGAGTTCCTGGCTCATAACTTTGGCCTGACCCAGTCCTGGCCATTGTGGACATTTGGAGAGTGAACCAGCAGATAAAAGATCTCTGTCTCTTCTTCTCTATATAATGTTTCCTTTCAAATAGATGTCCTTAAAAGTAAATGAGGAAAATGAGTAGTTTTAGGCATGCTGAATTTGAAGTATATTCAAATAGCAATATTCTAGATAGTTGAATGTAACATCCAGTTTTGGGTCTCAAGAGAGAGCTTTGGGATCAATATATACTGTTGGTATTCTTACCATAAAATTAGAAATGATAAGGGGGCTTTTCCACATAAGCAACTACAAAGAAACCTTTTTAATTTACAAGCTTTCCCATAGACCTGAACAACACTTAACATTTGAATCTCATGACCAGAACTCAGCTATATGGCCATATCCCAAGGAAGCTAAGAAATGTAGACTTAGCACATTACTGTCCCAAATAAAATCAGGATTTCTTAAGAGAGAACTAATACTGTGCCAGAAACCAGCAGTCTGCCAAGTAAATGATATAGTCAAATATAAATTCATTTTTTTTAAAGATTTATTTTATTTACTTGAAAGGCAGATTGACAGGGAGAGATGGAAAGAGAAAGAGCTCTTCTATCTGTTGCTTCACTACCCAAATGGCCACAATGGCCGAGGCTGGGCCAGCCAAAAGCCGGGAGCAAGGAGCTTGATCTGAGTCTCCCACAAGGATGAGAGGGGCCCAAGCACTTGGGCCATCATTCCCTGCTTCCAGGGTGCATTAGCAGGGAGCTGGAGCAGAAGCAGGACAGCTAGCATTGAATCTGGCCCTCTAGTATGGGATGGCAGTGATTTAACCTGCTGTACCACAAAGCCCACCCTCCGTTATCAACTTATTTAGAATTTTCTCACTCTACATTATGAAACAAGTTTATGTAAATATTTTACACGCATTTTTGATATCAGTATCTTTGTTATTAATGTAATTCATTTATAAGTATCTAATATTTTTCCAAAGCACATTAGCTTTCTTAAAGTTGAGTTACAGAATTGCTTCTAATGTCTCACTAGAAATTGTATAACATACCAAAAATACCCTTTGTATATGTTAGACTATTTTATTCATTCGTTAGGCATATCATTGTACTCTTGATAATATGAATGCTGTATTTAAGGGATCTTTACATTAAGACATTTCCATTGGCTCTAGATTAATTCACTGCATGCTGATTGGTCTATTTCCATTTATACTGACATCCAAAACATATAAGTTGATAATCCTCAGGAATAATTACTAAATTTATTAAATTTCCCTCTTTTAAAATGATTCCTTTGGGAGCAGATTTTGGCACAGCGTAATACAACTTGATTTTACAACTTGAAATCTGCCTGGAAATTGGCAAATGCTACAAATCAAGGCTTTCAGGGGGAAGTTGGGGATTAGTTGTTAACCAGTATGGCTCTTTGCTACTCCTACCCATTTGCAGATGCCCTGATTCACAGTACTTGCGTCCAAGTCCTAAATCTGCCCTCACTGCAACTTTACTGATGCACACTCTGAGAGGCAGCTTGGGAAACCTGCATTGACCTCTGGGCTCCTGGCTTTCATCTGACCCAACCCTGGTGGTTGTAGGCACTTGGTAAAATTAAAATAGTAGAGTGAATACTCTTTCCTTTGAAGAGCTTCATGAAGAATTATTTGGGGAAAAATTTTTTTTTTTTTTATAATTGGTCACAGGAGAATATGGCCGCTTTTTTTAAAAACAATTATTTCTGCTTATTTGAAAGGCAAAGAGAAAAATAGAAGCAGACTCAAAGAGGTCCTCCATCCACTGATTCACTTCCCAAATGCTCACATCCAAGGCTTGGCAAGGCGAAAGCCAAGAGTCCAAAACTTAAACTGGGTCTCCCTCATGGGTGGTAGGGACCCAAGTACTTGAGTCATTACCACTGCAAGCCAAGGTGTGTATTATCAGGAAGCTGGGACTAGAAATGGAGCTAAGACTGAAACCCAAGTACTCTAATATAGGATGCAGGCATCTCAAGTGACTTATTAACTGCTATGTCAAATACCCACCACATGGTACCTCTTAAAAAAAAAAAAAAGGCTTTCACTTATGCCCCACCACTAGACTGGAAACCCTGTAAGAACACAGACTTTGTCTTGTTTGTCATAATGTAGACATTAATAAATTGCCCTTACCTTACACACTGGTCCTCTTCACTCTTCCCTTTCTCATTAAGTCATACTTAGTCCCAAGAGTCATCACTGATTCCTCCTTCTCCCCTTATTTCTTCCTCCTAATTTATTTCCACATTTCCCCATTTTCTGCCACCTTCCAGCTCTTCCTGGATTCACACTTCTGCCGCCATGAACCTCCTTCCTAACAAGTCTGTTACCAGTTCTTCAATGCATTCTCCATATTGACAGCCAGAATGAACTTTAAAAATATGAATCTAATCATTATTTCCTTTGCTTCAAAATCTATCAGTCTTCCCACTGTCATTAGATGAAACTACTGATTGAGATCTTCTCAATTTTAGAGCAAGAGTAAAATTTTTTACTTGATTACAGGGTTAAGTGAAACTCCCTACACTCGTCTGACCACTGTACCTTCATAGTCACACTGAAACCCTTTGACTTTCATTGAATGGAACGCCCCATTCTTTCATACCTTGGAGCCTTCAAACTTGGATTTTTCTCCATCTTAGAAAGTGGACTTTCCAAGGGTACACTGGAACCCACTCCAAAGAGCATGATTGCCAAACTCTAAGAAATTTTTGTTTATTCTTAAAACTACTGGCATGGTGACTGTTATGGCACAGCAGGTTAAGCTGCCACTTGTGTCCCTCCATATTGGAGTTCTGATTTGAGTCCTGGATGCTTTATTTATTTATTTATTTATTTTTATTTCTGATTTTTTTTTTTTTAGACAGAGTTATAGACAGTGAGAGAGAGAGACAGAAAGGTCTTCCTTGGCCAGGAGCTCAGAACTCCAACTGTTTTTCCCACATGGATGGTGAGAACCCATGTACTTGGGCCATCCTCTGCTGCTTTCCCAGGCACAATGGCAAAGAGCTGGATCAAAAGGGCAGCAGCGGGGCCGGCGCCGTGGCTCACTTGGCTAATCCTCCGCCTGCAGCACCGGCACCCCGGGTTCTTATTCAGGTTGGGGTGCCAGGTACTAGTCCTGGTTGCTCCTCTTCCAGTCCAGCTCTCTGCTGTGGCCCGGGAGGGCAGCGGAGGATGGCCCAAGTGCTTGGGTCCCTGCACCCACATGGGAGACCGAGAGGAAGCTCCTGGCTTCAGATCAGCGCAGCGCTGGCCGTAGTGGCCATTAGGAGAGTGAACCAATGGAAGGAAGACCTTTCTCTCTGTCTCTCTTTCACTGTCTAACTCAGGCTGGCAAAAAAAAGGGGGGGGGCAGCAGCGGGAGTCAAACCAGCACTCCAAAATAGAATGCCTGCATTGTAGGCTATGACCCAAGCAATTGTGCCACAACACTGGGCACTATAAATCTTATCTACTGGTGGTTTCAGAACCCAAAAGTAGAGTTTGTTGGTCGTAAGATACACATTTTTCAAGTTATTCTAGGTAATAACATTACTTTTCCAAAAGGTTATAAAGATTCACACTTCTACCAGTAGCTTGTGAGGATGCATATTTTCTTTTGCTATGCAAAAGCTTCTGAGTTTGATATAGTACCATTTGTTTAGTTTTGCTTTTGTTGCCTGTGCTTTGGAGGTCTTATCTAAGAAGTCATCCCCTACACCAATGTCTTGGAGTGTTTCCCTGTGTTTTCTTCCAGCAGCTTCTTAGTCTCAGGACTTAAATTTAGGTCTTTGATCCATCTTGATTTGATTTTTGTATGTGATAAGAAGTCTGGATCTAATTTTGTTGTGCATACATGCATCCAGTTTTGCCAGCACCAGTTGTTGAAGAAATTACCCTTACTCCACTGTATAGTCTGAGCACTTTTCTCAAAAATCAGTATATGAATTAATTTCTGGGCTCTCTATTCTATATATATACATATATATAGTAAAATTATATATATATAGTTATATATATGTACATATATACATATATATATAAATATATATACTTGCAGACATTCTCAGTAAATAAGGAGATGTAATCTTCTATTATTAGATTCACAATCTAATGTTTTTATTAAACTATATTTACAGAGTATTGGGCCTAAAATGATCTTTGGATTAATAGATAAGAGGAGAAGTGGGGTTAGGTGAAGTGTTGTAAGAGTATTCCCTCGAGTGAATGTGGGGGAGATATTATTTGTGTGATATGTAAATTTACCTCGTTGGGTGGTTGATAGTATGTAGAGGGAGTAGAGCGCTGTGATTAGAACATTAGTCCCTATTAGGATGATGGTAAGGTTAGATCATGAAAAAGATGCTATCACAATGAGAAGCTCTCCTAGTAGATTAATGGTTGGAGGCAGGGCTAGGTTAGTAAGGCTAGCGATTAGCCATCATGCTGCTATCAGGGGGAGGATGGTCTGCAATCCTCGGGCTAATAGTATGGTTCGACTATGAATACGTTCGTAATTGGAATTAACTAGGCAGAATAATAAGGAGGAAGTGAGGCCATGTGCAATCATCAGTGCGGTGGCTCCTATGAAGCTTCATGGTGTTTGAATTAGAATTGCGACAATTACTAGGGCTATATGGCTTACTGAGGAGTATGCGATAAGTGATTTAAGATCTGTCTGTGGAAGGCAGATAGAGCTAGTTATAATTATACCTCAAAGGGAGAGCATGAGAAATGGGTAGGCTATATACTCTGTAACTGGATTAAGTAAGATAGTGATACATATTATGCCGTAGCCACCTAGTTTAAGTAAAATAGCTGCTAAGACTATTGAGCCTGCAATAGGGGCTTCAACGTGAGCTTTTGGTAGTCATAGGTGACGTCCATAGATGGGTATTTTGACTAAAAATGCTATTATACATGCTAGTCATATTAATGAGTTGGATCATGATATTGTTAGAGGTCCACTTACAAATTGGATTAGGAGAAAGTTGAGGGATCCTATAGAGTTTTGGAGGTAAATTAGGGCAACTAGTAAGGGGAGTGACCCTATATGGGTGTAGAATAAAAAGTAAGTTCCTGCATTAAGTCGTTCTGTTTGGTTGCCCCATCGTGTGATAATAATGAGAGTGGGGATTAGTGTGGCTTCAAATAGAATATAGAACAGGATAAATTCTGTGGCTGAAAATGTTATTACTAAGAATACTTGCAGGGAAATTAGAAGGGAAATATATATTTTCTTACGCAGCAAGGATTCTTTGTCTAAATGATGTTGGCTTGCTAAGATTATCAGGGGCAGAAGTCAGACTGTTAATATCAGGAGAGGGGTGGATAAGGCGTCTGAAAAGAATGTAGTTGAGAAGTTTAGGTTGGTATCATTTGGTTGATTAAGTAGAAAAAGGGTAGTTAGGCTAATTAGTAGGCTGTGTGTTGTTGCGTTAATTCAAATTATATGATTTTTAGATCACCATACGGTAGGAATGAGTATAATTGTGGGAATAATAGTTTTTAGCATTGTAGGAGGTTGAGGTTTTGGACATAGTCTATTCCATAAGTGTTAGAAACTGTGACTAGCAGAGCTAATCCAACTGCTGCTTCACAGGCCGCGAACACGAGGAGAATACTTGGAAATATAAAAGATAGTGTAAAGTGGGTATTTAGGGCTATTAATGTAATTAAAATAAATAATGAGAGTATTATTCCTTCTAGGCATAGCAGAGAGGATATTAGATAGGATCGATATACTAGTATGCCTAGGAGGGCCAGGATAAATGCTAGAAAAATATTAATATAGATTGAAGGCATTTTGATAATTATGGTCTTGCCATAGTCTAATGAGTCGAAATCATTTATTTTAACTAAACTAATTATCATATTCAACTCATTCTAGGCCTTTTTGGACTCATTCGTAAGCTAATCCTAGGGCTAGAATTGAAATCAATATAAGCACTATGATAAGAACTAGGTTTAGGTTATTAAATTGTGCAGCCCATGGAAAGGGGAGAAGAAGGGCAATTTCTAGATCAAATAATAAAAATGTAATGGCTACTAGGAAGAATTTTATTGAGAAAGGGAGTCGTGCTGATCCTATGGGGTCGAACCCACATTTGTAAGGGCTTGACTTTTCTGAGTAAATATTTAATTGGGGGAGTCAAAATGCGATGGTTACTAGAACTAGAGAGATGGTTATGTTAATTAGTAGAACTAGTATTAAGTTAATTACTCTTTTTTGGGCTATTACCAAAACTAACTGATTGGAAGTCAGATGTACTAGTTGATACTAAAAGAGTAGGATCCTCATCAATAAATCGATACATACAGGAACAGTCAGACTACATCTACGAAGTGTCAGTATCATGCAGCTGCTTCAAAGCCAAAGTGGTGATTTGCTGTGACGTGAAAATTAAACTGTCATAGGAGGCAGACTGTAAGAAAAGTAGATCCAATGATTACGTGAAGGCCGTGGAATCCTGTGGCTATAAAGAATATTGACCCATAGACTCCATCTGAAATAGTAAATGATGTTTCGTAATACTCGGATGCTTGAAGAAGAGTAAAATAGATACCTAGGAGAATGGTGATGGCTAAGGCTTGTTGTATATTCTTACGATTTCCCTCCATTAAACTGTGGTGAGCTCAGGTAATTGAGACTCCTGAGGCTAGGAGAACTGAAGTGTTGAGTAGAGGGACTTCAAGGGGGTTGAGAGGGTTGATGCCTGTTGGAGGTCAGCATCCTCCTAGTTGTGGAGTAGGGGCTGGGCTTGAGTGGTAAAAGGCTCAGAAGAAGCCTGCAAAAAAGAAGACTTCTGAAACAATGAATAGGATTATGCCATATCGTAGGCCTTTTTGTACAATGGGAGTATGATGGCCTTGGAATGTGCCTTCTCGTACGAGCTCTCGTCATCATTGATATATAGTGAGAGTATTTGTTACTAAACCATTAGGAGAAGGGAAGGGGAGTTAAAGTGAAATCACATGGCTAGACCTGATGTTATGAGAAGGGCGGATAGGGCCCCAGTAAGCGGCCATGGACTTGGGTTAACTATGTGATAAGCGTGAGTTTGGTGTGTCATTAGGTGTTGTCGTGTAGATATAGGCTTACAAGGAGTGTAAAGACGTAAGCCTGAATTAAGGCTACGGCGAATTCTAGGATTGTGAGTAGAAGAAGAATAATAAAGCTAATTAGAGCTGTTGTTGTTCTAATTGAAATTAGGGCAAGGGCTGCGTCACCAATAAGATGTATCAGCAGGTGACCTGCTGTAATATTGGCTGTAAATCGCACAGCTAAGGCTATAGGTTGAATAAAAAGACTGATTGTTTCGATAATAACTAGTATAGGGATAAGGGGAATAGGGTTCCTTGTGGGAGGAAATGGGCTAGTGACGCTTTAGTTTTATAGCGAAATCCTGTGATTACGGCCCCTGCTCACAGTGGAACTGCTATTCCTAAGTTTATTGATAATTGAGTTGTTGGCGTGAATGAGTGAGGTAGGAGGCCTAGGAGATTGGTTGAGCCAATAAATATAATTAGGGAAACTAGTATTAGGGATCAAGTTTGCCCTTTGGGGGAGTGCATTGTTATTATTTGCTTTAGAATAAGTTGGGCTAATCATTGTTGGATTGAGACTAGTCGATTATCAATTAGCCATGTAGGGGTGGGGAATAGCAGAGTTGGGAATATAATGATTAGGATTACAATAGGTAGTCCTATTAGTGTTGGGGTAATGAAAGAGGAGAATAAATTTTCGTTCATTTTGTTTCTCATGGAGAAGGAAAAGAAGTAGACTCAAATGCCTTTAGTACTGGGCTCATGGGGTATGTATATTTATGAAATTTAAGTTGAATAAGGGCAAATGGTGAGAGGATTATGGCGAGAATAGTAATTAGTCATGTGGATGTATCAAGTTGTGGCATTTCACTATGGAGAGGAGTATTTAGCTCTCATTCTCTAGTTTAAAAGGCTAGCGCTAATTTAGCTTCATAGTGAGTCTAAATCATAGATAGTGATCAGTTTTCGAAGTGTTTGAGTGGGACTATTTCAAGAACAATAGGTATGAAGCTATGGTTTGAGCCACAGATTTCTGAGCATTGACCGTAGAAAAGCCCTGGTCGAGTTGAGATAAGTGTAGCTTGATTTAGGCGTCCGGGGATGGCGTCTGTTTTTAGTCCTAATGATGGGACAGCTCATGAGTGAAGCACATCTTCTGAGGAGATTAGCATGCGGATTGGAAACTCTATTGGAAGGACAACTCGGTTATCAACTTCTAGAAGTCGCAGGTCACCTGGGTTTAGGTCGGATGTTGGGATTATATATGAGTCAAAGTTTAAATCCTCATAGTCTGTGTACTCGTAACTTCAGTACCATTGGTGGCCCATAGTTTTTACTGTCAGGGAAGGGTTGTTAATTTCATCTATTATGTACAGAATTCGTAGGGAAGGGAGTGCAATTAAAATAAGATAATGGCTGGGAGGACGGTTCAGATTGTCTCTACTTCTTGAGCATCTATTGTGCTTGTGTGAGTAAGTTTTGTAGTCAGCATAAGTGAGATAATATAAAGGACCAGGGAGCTAATTAGAAAGACGATCATAAGCGTATGGTCATGAAAGTGGAGTAATTCTTCTATAATAGGAGATGAGGCATCTTGAAAGCCTAGTTGGAATGGGTATGCCATAAAGATCTATAGGAGTTGAACCTATAAATTAACTTCGACAAAGTTATGTAATAATTTTACTATATATATATAGTAATATGTGTGTGTGTGTGTATATATAGATAGTGAGAGAGAGAATAGTTGTTACACACATGAATTTTATGCCAGTACCATGCTGTTCTAAAAACTGTAGCTTTGTAGTATGCTTTGAAGTCAGGTATTGTGATGCCTCCAACTTGATTTTTCTTGTTCAGGATCGCTTTGGCTATTCAGAGTCTTTTGTGATCCCATATAAATTTTAGGATTCCTTTTTCTACCTCTGTAAAGAATGTCATTGGTATTTTGATACAGATTGCATTGAATCTGTAGGTTGCTTTAGGTAATATAGACATTTTAATGATACTGATTCTTCTGATTCATGAGCAAGGACTATCTTTCCATTTTTTGTGTGTCCTTGATGATTTATTTAATCAGTGTTTGTTCATTTTCATTGTAGAGATCTTTTACTTCTTTGGTTACATTTATTCCTAAATAATTTTTTCCTGTGGCTATTAGGAATGGGAATTATTTCTTGATTTTTCTTTCTGTGAGTTCATCCTAACGTTACAAAAAAGCTACTTTTTGTGTGTGTGTTTATTTTGTAACCTGCAACTTTACTGAATTGGTTAGTCAATTCAAACAGCTTTTTGATGGAGTGTTTAGGTTTTTCCACGTACAACATCATGTCATCTGCAAACATGAATAATTTGACTTCCTCGTTTCCAATTTTTATGCCCTTTTGTTCTTTCTCCTTCCTAATTGCTCGTGCTAAAACTTCTCGTGCTATAGAATAAGAGTGGTGAAAGTGGACATCCTTGTCTTGTCCAGATCTGAGGGGAAATTCTTTCAGATTTCCCCCATTCCTTATGAAGCCTTTATCATTTTGAGGAATGTTTTTCTGTACCTTAGGTTTTTAATCATGAAGGGGTGTTGAAGCTTGTCAAATGCTTTCTCTGCATTTATTGAGATGAACATATGGTTTTTGTTCTTCATTCTGTTGGTGTGATTTATGATGTTTATTGATTTATGAATATTGAATTGCCCTTAGATTTCTGGGATAAGTCCCACTTCACCAAGATGTATGATCTTTTTCTTGTGGTTTTGAATTCTATTTGCTAATATCTTGTTTAGAATCTTTGCATCATCTACGTTCTGTAGTTTGCTTTCATGTCATGTCTTTGTTTAGTTTTGGTATCAAAGTAATGCTGACCTCATAAAAAAGAATTTGGCAGAGTACATCCAATTCAATATTTTGGAATAATTTGAAGAGTATTGTAGTTCCTTCCTCTTTGAATATTTTGTAGAATTCAGTAGTAAAGCCATCAGGTCCAGGACTTTTCCTTGATGGAAGACTTATGATTACTGCTTCAATCTCATTGCTTATTATGGTTCTTCTCAGGTTGTCTATATCATCTTTAGTTTATCTTGGTGGGTTATATAGATCTAGGAATTTATCCATTTCTTTGAAATTTTCCAGTTTATTAGCATATAGTTCTTCCTAGTAGCTTCTTATGATCCTTTGTATTTCAGTGGTGTTGGTTGTAATGTCTCATTTTTCATCTCTAATTTTATTTATTTGAGGAAAGCAATGCAGCTCCTCTGCCCTAAGCCCAGCAGTTGCTCAGACCCCAGTGAGCCCTCCAAGCTGAGTAAGTAAGCCAATGGATGACTGTGGAATTCCCTCTCCTCTAAGACTGCTAGTGGCAGGACTCCCAGTGATTTCTTCCTACCTTGAGGTGGTAAGATGGTGGCTCATATCCAACAGCTGGCTGTGCTCAGTGGCTGGCTGCAGTGGTGTTTCTATCTTCTCTTTTCCCATGGAGTCTTTGTTGTTGTTTTCTTTTTGCTTCTTCACTGAAAATTTCTGTCAGACTCCTGGAAATGTATCCTTCCTTTGTTCTTTTCCTATCTCAGAGCAGCTTAAGTTAGTGTGGCCATACCCTTATTCAGCCATCTTGGATTCCTCAACTGCTGATACTTGAAACTGAAGCTCTTGATTATTATCTGTTGCCACATAGAAAATTTCATTTTTAGGAAATCAAGTCTTTCATATCTCTTTATGTCAGTGTGTGAGTAGTTATTAAGACAATTCTGAAAACAAAATGGATGGAAAACAAAGTTTTCAAATGTTAAATAACTTTAATTGGACAGTTCACAGAGTTTCTACTTCTTTAGCACTCATGGTACTTATGTGAGTTAATCCTGTTGTTTGTATAATTGAAATGATATAAACAACTAAGGAGCTGATTTAGAATATGAAGTCCCAAAGATGCCTGTACTTGGGGCCAGTGCTATGGCATGGGAGGCTAACCCTCCTCCTGTAGCACCAAGAGACGCTGGTTTGTGTCCCCACTGTTCCTCTTCCAATCCAGCTCTCTACTAATGCCTGGGAAGGCAGTGGAAGGCTCAAATGCTTGGCCTGCACCATGTGGGAGACTCGGAAGAAGCTCCTGGCTCCTAGCTTCAGATAGGCCCAGCTTCTGCCACTGTAGCCATTTGGGGAGTGATCCAGCAGATGGAAGACCTCTCTTTTTGTCTCTCCTACTCTCTGTAACTCTGCCTCTCAAATAAATAAATAAATAAATGATACCTGTACTTGGACATACATTGTTGTTCATACTATTCCAGACTGAATTGTAGTGAAACTTCACTTCTTTATGAAGCATTTATGGCGCCTGCATTGTCTAACTGGTTTAACCACTACCCAGTGATGCTGGTATTCCATATGGGCATTACTTGGAGTCCCAGCCTCTCCACTTCCCATCCTGCTCCCTGCTAATACACCTGGGAAAGCAGTGGAAGATGGCCCAACTCCTGCTATCCACATGGGAGACCTGGATAGGGTTCCAGGTTCCTGGCTTTGGCCTAGCCCAGCCCTGGCTGTTGCAGCCATTTGGGGAGTGAATCAGTGGATCAGGATCTCTTTGTCTCTCTCCCTCTCCCTTATTCTCTTTCTCTCTCCCTCTTTTCTCCTTTCTCTCTCCTTTCCCTCCCTCTCTGTAATGCTGCCTTTCAAATAAATATTTTTTTAAAAAAGCATTTATTACTTATTTTACCAATATAAGATTATCCTCTTGTCTAGTTTTAAACATTATATTTTACTATAACTTTTATAAATTAATTTTTATTATTTGTAATAAAATATCTAACATGTACCCCTCAAATTTGTATTTTAGGCTTTTTTCAGACACCCAAATGTTATTCCCAATCTGAAGTTACTTTCAGATTCTTCCGGACAGTGGGTTACATTAGGTAAATAAAATTAATTTCAACTTTTCAGTTGAATATTTTACTATTATAACAAAATGTTGCCTCAGGAATTTTCATTATTAAAATGCAAATCATGAGTAATGACTCATATGTTTGATAATATCAAAATCAAGTGTGACCAGCTGTGCAAGGCTTACCTTACATCTCTCTCCTGGGAGTCTACTGCTACTGTCCTGGCTTAGCATATGAGAGTAATTTTTCTTTTTCTTAATTTGGATAATATTTAATGTGTATCTTCCATATATACTTTGCTAGATTCAGGGAACATTAAGGTAAATAAGAGAAAACCTGTTGTCAAGGAACTTGTTGATAGGTTAAGATATGTTTGTGTAGTAATGCATCACGGGTGCCACTACAGAAGTAAGACCCAGATGAGGAGTATGGTCAGTTCTACCCAGAAGGAAAGGATCAGAAATGATTCCACTGATACAGGGATGTTTATGCAAAATTTCATTTAGAGTGGGGACATGGATTTCTGACAGAGGAATCAGCTACCACAGAACATATTTTAAGAATAATAATTAAGTGGAGGACAGAGTCTTAAATTCTCAAAAGGAGAACTTTATATAGATCACATTTTCATAATACACTTAAAGAAAATTACCCAAATAGTTGAACACTAGGCAATACTCACTTAAATCTCTTAAAGATCTAAAACAATTTGCCTTTCTAACTTACAGATTTGCTTGGCACTCATTACTGCTTCAATATCTCCTATTTCTCCCTTTGGGAATGGAAGTGACTATTTCTCTTTGTCTCACCAATCTATTTTGGCAACACATTTGTCCTATTTCATAAGTTCATAGCTGGAGAGGAATTTTGCTTCAGGAAAAATCATACCTCAAGTCTCACCAATGTCTACTTTAGACAACATTTAAATGTGACTTTAGGCTTTAAAGTTGATACTTGAGTGAGCTAAAGCGTTCAAACTTGTAATAGAATGAATGTATTTTTGCATGTGATAAAAAATTAACTTGGGGGGGGACAAAATGCTATTTAATGAGTTGTATTCCCCAAAACTTATATTTTGAAGCCCTGTGAGTCCCTGCACATAAGCTCATCTAATTCTAATTCTTTCCCTTCTTCTAATACTATCACATTGAGGGTAGAGGTTTAGCATGCCAATTTTGAAGGCAGTATACAGTAAAATAGCAATGCTATTTTCATACCTCAGGATAAATGGTTTGAATTTAAATTATTTTTCTTAGCATCCAAACCCTCTTACCACTCCCCAAATCAGAGTAAGGGCAGATTTATTAAAGTGGCCCAATGTCAGTCGCTCATCGTGTGGCCACAAATCACTTATCTAAAACTGTCAGGCTCTATACTGCTCTTGTTCTTTGGTTTTTCAACAGTGCTTGAACTGCTCTATCATTTTCTATGGCCTTCTTTTCATTTTAATCCCCTAGAGGATTTTGTCTCTGAAACAAAAGAAACTGCAGCATAGCTTTTGAAATTACTGAGGCATACACAGTTCCAGTTCCTGGCTCCAGGCAACCTTTCCTCCACATTAGCCTAGCACAGGATCTTGGGAGCAACAGCAGGTCCTAGCATGACTCTGGGTGGACAGCCAAAATAGTGCAAACTATTGCTCATTTTCTTAGTCTTCTCAATCACAAGCTAGCTACTTCTCAGTGCTTCTCAAAGGTATCTAGGGAACAGATATGCCAAGGGCCATCACACTTTGAATAAAAGAACACCACCTACTCTGAGTAAATTTATGTGTATATATGTACATAAAGGAGCGACTGACTGAAGTAATAATAAAAATATTTAATCTTTATGACTTTCTGTAATTTAATAGACCCTCTAGTAGCAGAAAATCTATTCCTAAAGATGCCTTCAGGGAATAATGTGGAGTAAGGGAAAGGCATGTTGGGGAGGGGGGATGCAGAGAACTAGAGCTACAAGAGAAAAATAAACAAAACAAAACATCGTTGTTCCAGATTTCTCTGATTCTGAATTTGTGATAAATTTCAAAGCCGCACTTCATTAAGTTACCTCAACTTGGAAAGATTTTTTGGAATAAACACTAAAAATGAGACCACACAGGAGAAATTTTTTAATAGCAAGAAAATGTTTTCAAGTGAACCCTAAGGATCACTTCAGAAACATGTTAATTAAAATTTTTATAGAAACTTATAAAGCATTAAATGTAATATAAATTCAAAGTCTTATAAAGCAATTATTATGCTTTTTAAAATTTTTGTTTATTTGAGAGAAAAAGAGCTCCCATTTGCTGGTTCATTTTCTCAAGTGCCTGCAAAAGATAGGGGAGGAAGAATTCTGGTCTCCCACATGGGTGACAGGAACCCAGTGACCTGAGCCATCACTGTTGCTTCCTAGGGTTAGTATTAAGAGAATGCTAGGAGCAGAGCTGTCAAACCAGGGCACTCTTAATGTAGGACGCAGGCATGTTAACCAGTGTCTTAGCTACTAGACCAAATGCCCACCAAAATTCTTACACCTTTATATGCAGTTTTCATAGATGCACTAAAAGTGGTCTGAGAAATTCCAGTTATACAAAATAATTCATTTTTCAAGTGTTTTCTAATTTACATTTATCTAGTCCTGAAATGGTGAGATTTGTTACAAACTTATTAATAATAAATGAATAGACTGAAAAGTCAGAATTTAACAGACTCCCTAAG
Organism: Oryctolagus cuniculus; assembly: GCF_964237555.1. Taxonomy (NCBI): domain Eukaryota; kingdom Metazoa; phylum Chordata; class Mammalia; order Lagomorpha; family Leporidae; genus Oryctolagus; species Oryctolagus cuniculus. Next base: position 93,510,255 of record NC_091432.1, read on the forward strand.
CTAATGTGTCTTTTGAATTCAGTCCTGTGTTTAATGGTGGGATCCCTTTATAGAAATACAGTATTAGTTGGGGGCTGGCATTGTGGCATAGCAAGTTAAGCTGCAACCTGCAGCACTGGCATCCTATATCAGACTGCCAGTTGAGTCCTGGCTGTTCAGCTTTCAGTCCAGCTCCCTGCCAATGCTCCTGGGAAAGCAGCAGAAAATGGCCCAAGTATTTGGTCCCAAGTGTCAGACTCTTGGCTTCAGCCTAACTCCACCCTGGCCGTTGTGGCCATTTGAGGAATGAACCAGTAGACTGGAAGCTCTGTCTCTGTCTCTCCCTCTCTCTGTGTCACTCTGCATTTCAAATAAATAAAATAAATATTTAAAATAGATATATTGTTAGCGATTTTGTCATTATGTGAACATCATTGTGTATTATAGGTACCTAGATGACCCATACTCCTTCTTGCCTCTTGATGCGGTCAGGACATGCAGTAACATAATACGTATGAAGTTCCTGCCAGTGTAATACAGCATACTGTTTTACATGACTATTTTATAAGTAGGAGTATGCTCTACAATAATGATAAAAAGGACAGTAAAAGTAAGCAACTATAGTATACAACAGAGTCATTTATTTTCTTTATTGGGTATTATATACTATACATGCCCATAATTGTATCGCTATACTTTTATATGACTAGCAATGCAGTAGGTTTGTTTATACCAGCATCACCACAAATACATGCATTGTACTATTGCCACTAGGTGGTAGGAAGTTTTTGCTTCATCTTAATCTCACGGAACCACCATTGTACATAAGGTCTGTCATTGACTAAAATGTCATTATTTGGTGCGTGATTGTGTATCAAAACATATGTTGTACTTGGTTACTTCTTAGAATCTTTGCATAGTGATTTATTTTGGAAGTAATTGAAAATACTAAATTGATTTGTGTATCTCTGTTCTTTATAAAATACCTTTTTTTCAGGAACTGAAGTGAAAAAAATTGAAGCTATAAATGTTCCTTGCAGACAGCTTTCAATGTCATTTTTTGATCGGTTATATGATGAAAATATTGTCCGAGACAGTGGACATATCGTTAAGTGTTTAGATTCTTTTTGCGACCCATTTCTCATTTCTGATGAGTTACGAAAAGTAAGTACAGCTTTTTCAAATTTCATGGTAGAATTTTATTCAGGAAATACAAAATGTCAAAAACTTTTGCCTGTCTAAAACCCATACATACCTCTTGTTAATAAATGATGAGCAGTATTAATCATTACATTGATATATTTTTTATTGGGTGGTACTTATACTGTCAACTCAATTATTTGTGTAATTCAGTAGTTCCCAGTGGGGTGCTATTGACATCTGATGGCTAGGTGCTGCTAAAAATCATGCAGTCTTTTATAGCCAAGTTACTTGAGCCACAATGTCAGTTGTGTGCAAGTAGAGAAATCCTGGCCTATTCAATTAATGTCTACTTTTCTTCAATATGAGATTCTTATGAAATTAAGAATAAAAAACATTACTAGAGTAGAAGAATGTTTTCCTTATTGATATGAACAATAAAGTCATTTGATTAGCTAAACTAAATTTTGTTTTAGTGAAAAGTACACTGAACCTAGAATAAGATTTATTATTTATGTAATCGTAGACAAATCATTCAATCTCTTGAGTTTCAGAATCTTATCTATTTAACACAAAGATGAAAATGCCCATTCTACCCTCCTAAAATCATTGATAAAATGAATTGAGGGAGAATTTAAATATATTTTTAGAAAGCATGAAATGCTATTAAAATGAAATATGATATTATCATTATTGAGAGTATTAAAAAGTGATTAAAAATTACAGCTTTGATATCAATTATATATTATATATTGGCACCCATGTGGGAAACCCAGAGGAAGCTCCTGCCTCCTGGCTTCGGATCAGCTCAGTTCTGGCTGTTTCAGTCATCTGGGGAGTGAACCGGCAAATGGAGGACTGACTCTCTCTCTCTCTCTCTCTCTCTCTCTCTTTCTCTTTCTCTTTCTCTTTCTCTTTCTCTTTCTCTTTCTCTCTGCCTGTGCCTCTACCTGTTAACTCTGCCTTCAAATAAATAAATAAATCTTTATTTAAAAAATAAAAAAGAAGGTACTATTCAGGACATGTTGGTCAATATTTCCCTTCTTTTGTGTATGGCTAATTTCAGCTCTTTTCTTCATTGGTCTACTCTGGCTAAGGGTCTCAAGACCCTTGCATCTAACTTCAGAGAATTCACCATCACTTCTACAGAAAGATCCCCATCAATAGACTAGTTTAAAAGAAGAATTTGTTTTCCAGCAGAATGATCTGCAAAACTTCGTGCTACCTGTCTTATTTACTACCATGAATAACATCTCTATTCCTGAGGTGGTGGGATTCAGTGTTTTTCTGCTGCTTGCCTGTATGCTCTGTTCTTGTGCTCCTTGTTATTCTGTGGCAACAGCAAGGGTTTTTAATTTGATTGTTTTTGGGGTGAAAAACAAATAACTTAAGCTTTAGCTGGAACTACAAAGGGCTCCTCATTGTACAGCACAGATGTTCCTGGCAACTGTAATGTAAATACTGATAACCTCCTTCCTGACTACAGTGCAGGAGTTTGACTCATTAGCAGCTGCATACCTGAGGTCTGCAAGGGGAAAGAGATCTGTATGTAAATGGAGAGAGTTAATAGCTATAGAATATTTTAACATTATTTCCAAAAAATTAAGTTACTGTATTTTTTAAAAAATGGCAGAAGCCTAATCCAATATTTGAGTGTGTTCCTGTAAGGAATGCATTAACTATTCCCTCTTAAGTGCTTTATCCACCCTTGTGTTAAGCTAGATCTTCAGATAGCTACAAACATGGGCTTTGATAGCACATAATTTCCTTACAGGGAGGAGAGTTGGAAGGAAGAGAGGCAGGGAGAGAGGTAGGAAGGGAGGGAAGGGAGATATGCAAGTGTTAGATGTGGCACACCCAGAGAGCAATAAACTATGGACCACTTCCTCTTGCCTGTCTTCTACCATATACAAGTATAAACTTGGCTTTCTTCAAGTCATTGTAAATAAACTGTATGGATAATACCATGGAATTTATTATTTTAAAATGCCATTTATATAGTGACCTTGTGTCATTTTCAAATTGTAAATAAGCTTAATCAGTTTTCCTAAATAAGTATTCTTCTTGCTACCAGATGGCATTCTTACATAACATCATGTTTCCTTCATTTACTTATATGGTATATTATTAAGTGTTAGGCACAATTCTTATGTGGCCTTTCTCTGTCTAGAGTTCTTTATATATATGTTTTCTCTTGGTATTTTATTTTTTTGGTTAAAGTTTTTTATCTTTCATTATTTTGGTCTTATTGTATCCATATTATATTGTTAGCTATTTCACATTCTTTTAAAAAAAAGATTTATTGATTCATTGATTTATATGAAAGGTAGAGTAACAGAGGGACAGACAGAAAAAGACATCTTCCATCTGCTGGTTCATTCCCCAAGTAGCCACAATAGGCAGGGCTGGAGCCGGCTGAAGCCAGGAGCCAGGAACGCAATCCTGGTCTCCCAAATGAGTGACAGGGACTCAAATACTTATCTTTCACTGCTTTCCCAAGCACATTAGCAGGAAGCTAGATTGGAAGTAGAGTAGCCAGGATTGCAATCTGATATGGGATGCTGGCATTGCAAGCATCAGCTTAACCTGATGTACCATAACACTGTCCCATTCAAATTCTTTTTGAAAGTAGGCAGGATATAAAAAAATTCAAGAGAATAAACATAATAGTCTACTTTTCATTTATATTCTTGTTCATACTCACTACCATCAATAAATTAATCAATTGTTTGTGTGACTAATGGTGCAAGAATATCTCCCACATCAGACCTAGTTGAGTGTTAACAAAGTCTGAGGAGACCAAGAGTCAGTGTAGATATTTAGTGTATGAAGTAATCTTAGAAAGGAGAGCGGGAAAAGGGGAAGAGAATTTGAGGCTCCAACACCTGCATAGTTTAAACTTGAGTAAGGATAAGAGACATGGTGATCCAAACATTGTAAAGTGAAAGCACTTACAAAATGACCACTAGTGTGTAAGTCAAAATGATGAGGAGATATCTTATGAGATGGAGAAGTTTTCCCATTGGTTTGTGCTCCCATTAATTTCCAAATAAGATTTGAGGTGCCCTCACACTAGATATACAATGGCACTAGAATAATTACTAAATATTTACACTAGGGCTAAGAAATTAAGCAGAACAGAAGGCTTAGCTTCTGTGTTTTAAAATTTAAAATTTGATTTTTTTATTGAATGTCAGTACCTAATGACAAAAAAGAAGCATAGATCTGTATAGCTGCGTCTCCAGCTTCGTCAGTTCTGCTTCTTAAAGTAGATCTAAGGTTATTTTTAAGTATATAAATTGAAACTTCTAAAAAATTGTCATTTTAGGTTTTATTAGAGGAAGACTCAGAAAAATATGAAGTATTCAGCCAGCCAGATAGAGAAGAGTTCCTGTTTTGTCTTTTTAAACATCTTTGCCTTGGTGGATCCCTTTGTCAGTATGAAGATGAGATTTATCCATATCTGGAAACAACAAAGTTTATCTATAAAGATCTGGTGAGGTAATATTGCTAGATAATAACATGTAAATCTTTAATGAGTAAAGCAATGTATTTGTTAATCATGTTGGAATTCCGCAGTATCACTTGTAGTCATATTAGCAAGCAAAGTGTAGAAAAACAGCATTACTTTGAACCCCTCTCACAAAATTTCTGGATATCCCTGATTCTCTTACAGTTCTCCATTCATTCACCATCTTCTTCATCTCTTGTTCCCTCATGCAGACCTTCCACCTACTGTATTGCTTATTAGCAACTACCATCTTGCAGGCCTCCTTCTCCCTGTACTCACCAACACTAGACCTTTCAAATAGCAAAGGAACACAAGAAATCTCTTAGAATCTTTGAGTTTGCTTGACTAACAATAAAAAAATTACTACCTTTGTTCCAAAGAGGTGGAAGAATTTTCATCTAGGTGTAATCTTTGCCTTTTCTAATTAATTCTGAAGCTATACAATTTGTTTTTGGTATTCTACCAGGGCTTTTGTTTTTCTTTAAAGATCAAATGAGAATTAAAACTTTACAACTTTTTAAATCTATACTTGTATTTTGACTGAAGCAAATGATGTTTGTTTGAATCATCCTTAGAAGCAAAAAGGGTAGAATAGGAGAAAGCAAATGGTCCTAGGGCTCGTTATATAATATTTATTTTAATAAAAAAGCAATAGAATTAACTTTGCATTGCTAATTGCTACTTTCTTTGTATTCAACATCTGAATTCTCATCCATTCCTTTTGTCATTTAGCTATATAACAGGCTGCATTATTTAGTTGTTTGTTTAGGTTATTTTTGATATGGTTTTAAAAACAAATATTTCTATAATTTGTCATTTTAGTGAAACATTTTGCCAATACATAAAAATTATTGGAAGAGCCATGTTAGAAACAGAATTTCAATAAAAGCATACAAATACCTACATCAAGAATATTCTATCCTAATCATTTGCATGTCTTACAAAACTTGCTAGGCCACTTCTAACACTCCTGAAGATACTCCTTGGTATACCCTAGACGTATACACAAATGCATGCAAGCACACATCCTGCCACCACTAGTACTGCGGTGTGTTGTATCCCATCAGCAACAGGAACCTGTGGAATTCCTCACTACCATGCTCTGTTTGGGAGGAGATTCTGTTGGAGAAACTTGAAATAGAAAAAAATCTTAGAACCTACACGTTGCAGAAACTGCCATTTTTCTCAACATTCCCCTCTTTAGATTCTCACCTGTATTTTTTGTATGCTGAAAAAAAGTATGATATGACAAGTGACAGTTACTCATAAAATGAATGGCCAAGTTTCGTAACATCTTTTAGGAAGAAGAGGATTTTTTTTCCCCTGTGGAATCAATCAGGCAACCAGCAAGTATTAATATGGTGCAAACTCTATCAAGATCTAAAGGGACTAGAAGAGGAACATCAGGCAGTCCTTGATCTTAAGAAGTTACAACAAAATAACATACTAAAGAATAGTAAAGTACTTGTATGGAATCTTTAAAGCAAATTGTTTATATAATCCAGTGTTCGGTTATTTATAGGCAAATGTTTATAGCTCCTTATACTTACACTGTAATTAGTAAGCCCAGAAGTTAGAAAGAAGTAATTATCAGTGCAGATGTTAGCAGTCAGGCAATTCTTACTGGAAAGAAGTCCATGAAGACCAACAGAGAGGACATAAGTCTGTTCCCATTTCATGGTAGGTGCATGCCAAGTCTGTCATGGCAGGGGAAACAAGGAAGGACACCAGCCCAATTACAGCAGTGCTTTCCTCTGAAACCATTAAATATTATTCTTTATGTCCCACGTTTAACATGCCTATGAATTTCTTTGCTGAATGAGGTGAGAATATGAAATGATCTTTCCAAAGCAACTGCATTAGAAAATTATGATTTAAGCTGAAAATAGATCTACCATATGACCCAGCAATCCCACCTTCTGGGAATTTACCCAAATAAAATGAAATCAGCATAACAAAGAGTTGTCTACTTAATACATTATTCCTCTTAGTAGTTTTTTTGTCTGTTCTACTTAATATGACTGGTTTAATTCTGTAATTAATACACAGTTATTCTTAAGTGTTAAAAATTAACTGAAATGTGATCCCTGTTAAACATAAGAGTGGGAATAAGAGAGGGAAGAGATGTATAATTTGGGACATGCTCAAGCTGACTTGCCCCAAATGGTAGAGTTAAAAACATACCAGGGGGGCCGGCGCCGCGGCTCACTAGGCTAATCCTCAGCCTAGCGGCGCCGGCACACCGGGTTCTAGTCCCGGTCGGGGCGCCGGATTCTGTCCCGGTTGCCCCTCTTCCAGGCCAGCCCTCTGCTGTGGCCAGGGAGTGCAGTGGAGGATGGCCCAGGTGCTTGGGCCCTGCACCCCATGGGGAGACCAGGAAAAGCACCTGGCTCCTGGCTCCTGCCATCGGATCAGCGCGGTGCGCCGGCCGCAGCGCGCCGGCCGCGGCGGCCATTGGAGGGTGAACCAACAAAAAAAGGAAGACCTTTCTCTCTGTCTCTCTCTCTCTCTCACTATCCACTCTGCCTGTCAAAAAAAAAAAAAAAAAAAAAAAATACCAGGGGATTCCAATTCAATCCCATCAAGGTGGCATGTACCAATGCCATCTCACTATTCCAAGTGATCAATTTCTGTTCACAATTGATCATAATGAAAGGACTAAGAGTCAAAGGGAGCACATAAACAAGTCTAGTACCTGCTAACACTAACCGATGGAATAAATAAAGGGGAGAGTGATCCAACATGGGAAGTGAGATACTCAGCAGACTCATAGAATGGCAGATGTCCTAAATAGCACTCTGGACTCAGAATCAGCTAAAGGCATTCGGATCTGGCTGAAAAGCCCATGAGAGTATTTCAGGCATGGAAAGCCAAGACACTCTGGCAAAAGATCTCTGCGAGTGAGATCCCAGTGGAAAGAACAGGTCTTCAAAGAAGGAGGTACCTTTCTCTGAAGGGAGGAGAGAACCTCCACTTTGACTATGACCTTGTCTAAACAAGATAAGAGTCGGAGAACTCAGACGGCTTCCATAGCCTTGGAAACTCATGACTGGAGCATAGGGAGATTACTGATGCCATAGACAGGAGTGTCAATTGGTAAAGTCAACAACAGGAGTCACTGTGCACTTACTCCTCATGTAGGATCTCTGTCCTTAATGTGCTGTGTATTGAGATTTAATGCTATAACGAGTACTCAAACAATATATTTCACTTTGTGTTTTCATGGGGGTGCAAACTGTTGAAATCTTTACTTAATGTATACTAAACTGATCTTCTGTAAAAAAAAAAAAAAAAAAAAAAAAAAGAAATTATCAACTCCCAACTTGACTCTCACTGGGATTAAACATGACAATAGGTCTGATCTGATTTCATCATCACTTAAAAAAAATCATCTATTATTTTTCACTTTATGTTTCTGTGTGAGAGCATACTGTTGAAATCCTTACTTAATGTATACTAAACTGATCTTCTGTATATTAAGATAATCGAAAATGAATCTTGATGTGAATGGAAGGGGAGAGGGAGTGGGAAAGGGGAGGGTAGTGGGTGGGAGGGACGGTATGGGGGGGAAGCCATTGTAATCCATAAATCGCACTTTGGAAATTTATATTCATTAAATAAAAGTTAAAAAAAAAAAAAGAAAGAGTTGTCTGTACCCTCATGTTCACTGCAGCTCAATTCACAATAGCTAAGTTATGGAATCAGTCTAGATGTCCAACTGATGACTGGGTAAAGAAATTATGGCATATATACACTATGGAATACTACTCAGCCATAAAAAAGAATGAAATTGTGTCTTTTGCAACAAAATAGATGCAACTAAAAACCATTATACTTAATGAAATAAGCCAGTCCCATAAAGACAAATACCATATGTTTTCCCTGATCTGTGTTAACTAATAGAGTATCTAAAATATAATGTATAGAAGTGAAATTGACATTTTGAGATTCAATGATTGTTTACAGCTCTGTTCTCCACTGTTAAAGAACAGAGGGTTGTTTTTTTTTTTTCTCCTAATACTCTTTGTTCAACTCTACTTACTCTATGGTTAATCTGATGAGTAAAAGGTAAACTTAAAATTGATCTTTGTAAAAATTAAGAGTGGGAATAGGTGAGAGATGAGGAAGAAGAGTGGGAACTCAGGCAGCAGGGAGGGTATAGTGGGAAGAATCACTATGCTCCTAAATGTATACATGAAATGTATGAAATTTGTATACCATAAATAAAATTTTTTTAAAAAATTATGATTAAACTAAATTCAAGATAATTTAGATGCCAACACAAAACAATTGAGTGGATTAAATGATCTCAGAGTCCCTTTAGAGCTATGTTGACTTGCTTAGCACATAAACCATTTGTGGCTTTTCTAGTACTGGTAATGCTGATTGGAGTCAGATGCTGCGTTATCTATTAAGGCTCTAGCTGTTAGTGGTAAAGATATAGAGTGGATTAAAATAGCAATTGTCATGGAACATTTTAGTGGAAAAAGCTTAGGTGGAATGTGAAGTATCTGCAATAATTTCTCAGAATTCTGAGCCACATATCTAATCATGTAGTTTGTACAAGCTAATTTATGCAAGGTGGGTTTTTTTTCCTGTTTCTGAACTTGACTTTTGGATATTCTTGCATGCTTTAGAAAAACATCTGCTACCTTCTATTATGCTTGTACATGCAGTAACTGCTTTATAGTGTCTAACCTGCCCTAGCAGATAAACATCTTTACTGATCTATTCCAGCAAAATCCATCTGTAGCTGTTGAGGGCACGCTAGAGAGTGGGATTTTAGGAACCCCTGGCTCAAGCAAAAGAGTAAAATCATTTTTAAAATATTTTCTTCCTCTTCCATTATTAAAAATCCCATAAAATATACCTTTTAACTGTTTGGGGGAAATGCCATCTTTTTTTTTTAAAGACTTATTTATTCATTTGAAAGGCAGAGTTAAAGAGAGGCAGAGACAGAGAGAAGGGTCTTTCATCCGCTGATTCACTCCCCAGCCGGAGCTGGACTGATCTGAACCCAGGAGCCAGGAGCCTCTTCCAGGTCTCCCATGCGAGTACAGGGGCCCAAGCACTTGGGCCATCTTCCATTTCCTTTCCAGGCTATAGCAGAGACCTGGATCAGAAGTGGAGCAGTCAGGACTCAAACCAGCACCCATATGGGATGCTGACACTGCAGACGGTGGTTGCCCACCACACCACAGCACTGGCCCCAGGAAATGCCTTCTATTCAAGGATTATTGTTCCTTTAAATCAGTTAAGCAGGATTTTGGAACCATCTTTTTAAAGAGTAAATAATCAGTTGTTTCATTACATTTCAAAAATGTATATGCAGAAATAATTTCATAGTTACTAAGCATGCCTGTATCTTTTCTACTTTAAATGTTAAACACCTGTTCTTTGTCAAAGTTTTTGGAGAATTCCCAAACTACATATCCACTCCAGATGTGAAATTTTATTATTTGAACTAAGAAGCTTAGATTATGGCCTTCAGATGACAGTTAAGCATTAGGATCCTTATTTTTTATTTTAAATGAACAGAGTTACTTAAGTTTGGAGTTTATATTAGACTGATCCACAGAAATTATCACAAATTATATAATAAACATTTTTATTAATAATTGTATAATTTCACTCTTTTTTTGATAGGCAGAGTTAGACAGTGAGAGAGAGAGACAGAGAGAAAGGTCTTCCTTTCCATTGGTTAACCCCCCCAAATGGCTGCTACGGCTGGCATGCTGCACTGATCCGAAGCCAGGAGCCAGGTGCCCCCTCCTGGTCTCCCATGCGGGTGCAGGGCCCACCTGGGCCATCCTCCACTGCATTCCTGGGCCACAGCAGAGAGCTGGACTGGAAGAGGAGCAACCGGGACAGAATCCAGTGCCCCAACCAGGACTAGAACCTGAGGTGCTGGCACCGCAGGCGGAGGATAAGCCTAGTGAATCATGGCGCTGGCCATAATTTCACTCTTAAAATATCATATGGAGGGGCTGGCACAGTAGCGCAGCAGGTTAAAGCCTTGGCCTGAAGCGCTGGCATCCCATACGAGCAACCAGTTTGAGTCCTGGCTGCTCCTCTTCTGATCCAGCTCTCTGCTGTGGCCTAGGAAAGCAGTAGAAGATGGCCAGAGTCCTTGGGCCCCTGTACCCACATGGGAGACCCGGAAGAAGCTCCTAGCTTTGGATCGGCACAGCTCTGGCCGTTGCCGTCAATTAGGGAGTGAACCAGCAGATGGAAGACCTCTATCTCTACCTCTCTCTGTATTCTGACTTTCAAATAAATAAAATAAATCTAAAAAAAAAAAATACAACTATGAGGAAGTAATTAGTGACAGCTAAGATTTGATACAGTGCAGTTATTAGTAGAACACCAGGGGTGGGCATTTGGCCAAGTGGTTATGATGCATGCCTATAGTCCACATTGGAGTACCTAGGTTCTACTCCCTACTCTGGTTCCTGTTTCCAGCCTCCTGCCAATGCATACTCTGAGAGACAGTAGTGTTGGCCATCTTCCCCTGCTTTCCCAGGCACATTACAGGGAGCTGAATCAGAAGTGGAACAGCCAGGACTATAGCCGGAGGCTGTTTTACCCACTATACCACAGCGCTGGCCCCAGGTTTATTTTTATCCTGCGTCTTTACCTAAACTTTAAATCTGATTTTAATATTTATAGAGCCTACTCCTCCCTTTATACAGTTATATATAAATATATACACACTTTATAATGAAAGGCAGAGTTACAGAGAGAGAGAGAAATCTTCCATCTGCTGACTCACTCCCCTAATTCCTGCACACAATCCCAAACCCAACCCAGAAATCAGAAACTCCATCTAGGTCTCCCATGTGGGTACAACAGCTCAAGTAATTGGGCCATCCTCTACTACTTTCCCACATGCATTACTGGGGAGCTGGATTGGAAGGATTCAAATTGGTGCCTATAGATGGAATGCAGGCAGTTGATCAACCAGCTAAAACACAATGCCAGCTCCTTTTAAATAAGAACACCTAAATACTAAGAGGAATTGTTATTTAAAGTGTGTTATGACAATTCTTGTTATGTTTTAAATGGACCTTTTTATTCCTTTTTTTAGTGTTCGAAAGAATCCTCAAACCAAGAAAATACAAATTACCTCTTCTGTCTTTAAAGTTACAGCGTATGTAAGTATTGAGGAGAAATTTGCAACAAATGAGTCCAATTACTTGTTAATGAATAGTTATTAGAACTAGAATTATAAATTAAGATATTATGTCTAGGAGAAAAGATGATGATATATAATGTTTTGGTAAAAGAGGGTATATGCTTATCTTTGAAGGACAGTTTGAACTTCTCCCCTTGCTCCCTTTCTGCTCTCTGTATCGAGTAATATTCACTACTTTTTTTATAGCTAAATCTGTGACTCAGATGAAATGGAATACAGTTCTCGAGTCTCTCAATCCGTAATTTATAAGACATTTTTTTTTTGTTGACAGGCAGAGTTAGAGAGAGAGAGACAGAGAGAAAGGTCTTCCTTTTCCATTGGTTCTCCCCCCAAATGGCCACTACAGCCAGTGCGCTGCGGGCAGCGCACTGCACCAATCCAAAGCCAGGAGCTAGGTGCTTCCTACTGGTCTCCATTGCAGGTACAGGGCCCAAGGACCTGGGCCATCCTCCACTGCACTCCCGGGCCACAGCAGAGAGCTGGACTGGAAGAGGAGCAACCGGGACAGAATCCAGCGCCCCAACCGGGACTAGAATCCAGGGTGCCGGTGCTGCAGGTGGAGGATTAGCCTAGTGAGCTGGGTGCCGGCCAACAATTTTTTTAAATTTCTTTTTTTTTTTTTTTTTTGAAAGGCAGTGAGAGAGAGAGAGAGAGAGAGAGAGAGGAAGTGAGCTCCCAGCCAGCATTTTACTACTTCAATTCACAAATGCCCACAACAGCTGGGGCTGGGACAAAGCTGGAAACACAATCCAGGCCTCCCATGAGCAGGAGGAACTCAGTTACTTCTGCCATTACTGCTACCTCCCAGGATCTTAACTGGGAGGAAGCTGGAGTCAGGAGTCAGGAACCAGAGCTGGGAATCAAACCCAGGTACACCAATATGGGATGAGGGCATCTTAACCACTAGGCTAAATGCACACTCCCTATAAGGCAAATTAAGTAAAAACGCTATAAATGTCTTTGTATTACAGAATCTGATAGTTGAATTTTAGTACCATACAAAAATATATATGAAGCAGTTTCTAAGTATGTTTGTTCAATAATGTAAATGTTTATTAAATATCTACAGTGAGCAGCTAATTTGCTAGGCTAGGGCACAACGATAAATAAATAGTCCCTGCTTCCCTACCACAGAGTAACCTTGTTCTAAAAGAAAACAAAGTGGCCGGCGCCACAGCTCACTTGGCTAATACTCTGCCTGTGGTGCTGGCACCCCAGGTTCAGTCTCGGTTAGGGCGCCGGGTACTAGTCCCAGTTATTCCTCTTCCGGTCCAGCTCTCATCTGTGGCCCATGAGGGCAGCGGAGGATGGCCCAAGTGCTTGGGCCCCTGCACCCGCATTGGGAGACTGAGAGGAAGCATCTGGCTCCTGGCTTCGGATCAGTGCAGCACCGGCCAGCCGTAGCGGCCACTTGGGGAGTGAACCACCAGAAAAAGGAAGACCTTTCTCTCTGTCTCTCTCTCTCTCAGTCTATAACTCTCTCTCTCTCTCTCTTTCTCTCTTTCTCTCTTTCTCTCACTGTCTAACTCTGCCTGGCAAATGAATAAATAAATAAAAGAAAACAAAGTAAGAATAAATTGTTAAATAGAAAATTTTGGCAATATTAGCAGTTTTCAAAAAAGATTTATTTGAAAAGCAGAGTTATAGAAAAGAGAGAGAGGGAGAGAGATTTCCCACTGCTGGTTCACTAATCAGATTTCTGCAATGGCCACAGCTGGGAACTTCATCTGGGTCTTCCACATGGGTGGCAGGGACACAAGCATTAAGCTATCTTCTGCTGCCTTCCCAGGCACATTAGCAGGGAGCTGGACCGGAAGTAGAGCAACCTGAACTGGAACCAGCACTCACATGGGATTATCAGAATCACAGGCAATGGGTTAACCCACTATGCCACAATGCTGATCCCTTAAAGCACTTTTTAGAAGTGTTAGGATTTCCCTTTGGACTATAAATTCCTTAAGGTCAAGAATTATGCATGTATGTATGGTATATATGTGTTCCTAACATAGTATACCATGCTATCTATGTATATATGTGTTCCTATCTAAAAATACTAGTTAACTGCTAATTTATTGTCAAAGATTTTATGTGTTTCATAATGTTTTGACAGAAAATATATAATAGTCAAGTAAGTTGATTATCTTTTAAATGTAGTTGTGTACTAACTAATTCAGATTTATCTTTCCCAGGATTATGCTGGTATGTGCTATCCTTCAACAAAGCATCATGAACAAACATTTTCCTACTTTATTGTGGATCCTATCAAGCGTCATGTTAATGTTTTATATCACTGTTTTGGTGTGGGGGAAATGTCCTGATACTCTCACATTATCTTATCTACTATTTTTAATTGACCATTTTATTGCTAATTTTTAGATAAAAATTTACCTTGCAAATTAATTTAAGTAACATGTAAAGAAATTGCTTAAAGAAAAAAAAAAAACCAAGATACCTTTACAGTTGTAACAGAGAACTAAACTAAACTTCTATACCACTAATCATTAATGTGAATTATTAGCTTCTTTTAACATTTCATTTGAATAAATTTGTTCATTGTACAAAGGTTTGCATCTGTAAACCTCCCATTCTTTTGCTTCATTTGTTATACTTAAAATCCTCAATAAGAAATAATGTTCTGAAAGTATTTACAAACTCTGTGTCACATAATAAATTAAAACTTCAGCTCTCCACAGCTGATACAAGAACAATATATAAACAGATAAAATTTCACTGCTGGTATTATTGAGTTGGAAAAGGAGAAACAAGTTGTTTTGTTTTGTCATTCATTACATTGATAGAATGAACATACAACTTAGATATTTTAGTGGGCAAACTGGTTGACAGGCCAGCGCTGTGGCTCACTAGGCTAATCCTCCGCCTGTGGCGCCGGCACCCTGGGTTCTAGTCCTGGTTGGGGCACCGGTTCTGTCCCGGTTGCTCCTCTTCCAGGCCAGCTCTCTGCTGTGGCCAGGGAGTGCAGCAGAGGATGGCCCAAGTACTTGGACCCTGTACCCGTATGGGAGACCCGGAGGAAGTACCCTGCTCCTGGTTTCAGATCTGCTCAGCGCCAGCCATGGCGGCCATTAGGGGAGTGAACAACAGAAAGACCTTTCTCTCTGTCTCTCTCTCACTGTCTA